>NW_027616773.1:0-191068 GCF_964187855.1 Myxine glutinosa
GTTTGTGTGTGTGTGTGTGTGTAATGTTACCGATAGACTTAAACGGAGAGGCTCACGTGCTTGATATTTGGCATAGACATGGCCATTGAGCCTGGGAAGAACATGGCCGACCTAAAAAAAATTATTTCATAATATTTTTTTACCATATTTTTACCTCAGCGCATTTCAGCGAGGAATATTATGCACGGAATCTGAGGCGGTGGCAGAGCAGCGCGCTGATTCGCTCAGAGCGATCAGGTGATGTTCCATCCCCGCCGCCAGACCATTGAACGGAAAATATAGTTTTGCACTCTGTCAAAGCGCCTTTGGGCTTCATGAAAAGCGCTATACAAAATAAATGAATTATTATTATTAGTATATACTGTGTATATATATATGTATATATATATATATATATATATATATATATATATATATATATATATATATATATATATATATATATATATATATATATATATATATATATATATATATATATATATATATATGTAGGGAGCTGTAATGCCCCTCCCCCTTTGTATATCCTTGCTGCTTTACCAATTACCAAGTATAACCAATTATATGTTTTGTTTTGACTGATTGCTGTACTCTTTTATAATACTTAGTTCTTTCTTGTGCATTGAGGATGTGTAATATCCTAATAAGGAGTTCTGTGCCTGTGAGCTCTTGGCCTGTGTGGGCACAATCTCTCGTTCCCCTTCCCTGGCCTTGGTTGCAGCTGTTATCTCTCAGCCTCCCTCTAGACTTTGCCAATATCCTGTATTTGACACATTTATGAGTGTCCCCTCCTTTTGTACTTTCCCAACCAAGGTTTCTATACAGAAAGTTGTAAACATGTTGCCACATATGGCTGACCATCTCCTTATCTGAGTTAAACTATGAGTGGCCTTGATGAGCTTCCTCTAACTAACTGAACAACAGGATGGGACTATGGTTGGAGGGCCAATGAGCCCATTCTGTCTCTGTATCTTGTGAGCTAAAACCACACCCGATATTCCTTATATAAAGCAAGTTTAAATCGAATTATTTCAGAGCATCTTGTTGTAGTGTTGGTCATTCCATGTGAACCTTCCTGTGACACCTGCTCCCCGCAAGCTTGTGTAATCGAGTTCTAATAAATATATCCGTTGCTCCTTTCTCTGAGTCTTCTGAGTCCCAAGTTCTAAGTCTCAATCCGACAAGTGGTGGCAGCGGTGGGATCAGTCTGTGCAGTCCGGGACGCGGTCCCAGGCAAGTGAGTGGTGAGAGACCAGCTGGCAATTGATCTGGGTCAGGTGAGCTGTGGTTTTCTTTTGTTTTTCCTTTATAGCCTGGGGGTCAGTCCAAATTGTAACCCACACTCTCTTGCTCGGGTGCCGTTTGTTCCGTTCCCTGCTCAAACCTGATCCTCGAACCTAAATTTAAATACGGACCGCTTGGGTCCCGGAGCAACTGACTGTTTATGGACTCGTCAGGGTAACGTTACGTAAGGGAAAGTGCCCCACGTTGGGCGCCTGAGGGTAAGGAGTAATAGATCTCTGGGTTGTGAGGGTAAGGATAAGGGCGGCGTCCCGATCCGAGGCCTACCCGGGAGACGTTGGAATTATAAGTAAGGTTAGAAGTATTATAAGGGCGTAGGACGCCAGGAAAGTACAGTAAGGGTAGGATAGACGGCTGAGTAGGCGGGCGATCCTCTCAGGAGAGTAGGTAGCGTGGCTGTACCGCGAGGCGGGCGATCCTCACGGGTACAAGGCTGCGAGCCTCTCAGAGTTAGGTAGACGGCTGTACCGCGAGGCGGGCGATCCTCACGGGTACAAGGCTACGTCGGTAAACTAAATTTTCTTAGGATGGGGAACAGGATGGGTAATAAGACTGTAAAGGCAGGTGAACCGCTTCGAAATACCCCAGCATTTTTTATGTTTCGGAGGTATGGCTATGATGCTGCGAGACCAGGGAAGTCATGGGTTGCGCTGACGAAGGATTTAGGTGAACCGTGGCCCGAAGGAGGGTCTTTTGCGCTGGAAAAATTGGACGCGTTGTATGAGGCATTAGAAAAGTTGGAACAGGCCACGAAACACTTCCCGCCTGACTATTGGAAAGTCTTTGGTTGGTGGAAGGAAGAAGCGCTGAAGCGACACGCAAAGTCGAAACAGGCCAGCTTGGCCGGTGAGGTAACAAAACTCAAGGGTCTGAGGAAACAGGCAGATAAAGTGCAGGGTGAAGCGATTAAAGAAATAGAGAGGCAGGCCAACGCGCGACTGATGTCGCTCGTTGAAAACCCAGACCCCGCGGTAGGGGAAGTAGTGACCAATCTACCCTCCCCAGCCCCAGACCTAAGCCCTGTCCCGGGGTTTCAGGCACCACCTATCCTTTCTGCGCTCCCGCCACCACCTCCCTATAACCCCGCTACCATCGCGCCCCAGATACCCCAGAACCACCCGAGCCAGGGAAGACCGTTTGCACAACTCGGGGCTAACGGAATAGATGACGGGACCGACATCGCAGGGTTCCCGCCACCGATAGGACAGGATGGGTTATACCCCTCACTGGTAGGCTGTAATGGGAAAGAGACCTCACAAACTACCCCATTGGAATGTCAGGAAATAGAGGGAAGGAAAACATTGTGCCCCCTACAAGTTATCGGAGTTGACGCAGCAGGTCATGGGGTTCGAGAAAGGGTACCATGGAAAGAATCCTCTTTAACGGTAATGCGGGAAAGGATTCAACATTTGCTTATTGAGGATCCACGACAGATAGTGCCAACCATGTCGAATTGGGTTATAGCTGGCGAGTGCGACTATCGAGACATAACTCATATGGGAGTATCCGTGCTCCCACCCAAAGTATGGGAAAGGGCTAGACTAAGAGCACACTGGCCGCACGACGATCCAAGGGCAGCAGGAGCGGGCCAGATAACACCAGCACAATGGGACGCACTGAAGGTCTGGCTGCTGGGTGCCATCGAACATGCGCTGTTGCCAGCAGGGGGTCCGGATTGGGGAAAAATCGGGGCCATAAAACAAAAACCAGGAGAACCAATTGGAGAGTACCGAGAAAGGTTGGAAAAGGCCATCGCGCGCTGGGGAGGACTGGGTCCGATGCAGCTGGTAGGGCTACCACAACCATTGGTAAATCAATATCTAATCGAGGGGCTTCGGCCGATATTAAAGAAACAGGTACAGTCCGTCCTCTTCGGCTGGAAGGGAATGACAACCAACGAATTATGCGACAAACTGGAACAATGCCCGGGCTCCTCCCTAGAGGAGAAGAAGGATATTAAGGAGGAAATATTGCAAATGTTTGTCCAGGAGAAACGGGCTCAATTTAATCAAAATAAAAAGGGGGATCAGAGTCAGAACTACATACGCGAACAGTGCCAGAAGTGGGGGCCTGTTCGAGGTTTAGAGGAACATAGGAGGAGTTGTTGGCCTTCTTTATATAGGGGCCAATTCCCCAACGGAGAGTGGATCCACCACGAAAATGAAAACTGCGACGGTTGTACTGAGGAAGACTTTGGACTAATTAATATGGACGAGGTAAAACAACAATGGACAATACCACCCCCTCTTCCCCCTCCTCCTCAAAACCCTCAAACTTGGACTGTGCAAGGGCCCCCTCCCCAAAATTGGTATCCACCAAGACCCCTTCTCCAAACCCCTGGACCACCCCCCAATAGTGGGATGCAGAATGGACCAAGGGGGAACTGGGCCCCACCTCGGGGTCCGCCGCAATGGCAACCTGTAAACCAGTCACAGTGGGGGCCGCCAGAACGCCGGCTGGGCGGAAGGGGAGCTGTAGAGGGACGACCTATGCCCTCCGCACCACCGGTTCCACAGGAACCGTGCCATTATTGCAAGCAAATGGGACACTGGATACGTGATTGCCCAAAGGCTCGTAAGGGGTTTCCGCCCCAATACAATAGAGGGGCCTATTGACGGGACGCTGGCGGGTCGCCCAAGGAGTGTCCTCTCTTGACCATGACACCGGCAGAGGAACCGACCTTGATGTTGGACGTGGAGGGAAGACAATTAGAATTTCTCGTAGATACGGGTGCGACTCGCAGCACAATTAACAAGGGGCAATTGCCCTCTTTGCGCCCCACGGCGAGGAACGTTCAAATACTGGGTGTTTCGGGCTTACCCCAAGCGCTTCCTGTTTCGGAGGAAGTGCGAGTAACATGCGGCCCGCTGGAGGCTAAACATGCGTTCTTGATGACCACTACCGCCCCGACAAATTTGTTGGGACGGGACTTGTTGTGCCGATTGGGCTGTCAAATCTCATGTACAGAGGAGGGAGTTTTCGTAGACGTCGTGGAATCTAAACGCGACTTGGTAATGACGGCATTGTCTCGGCCCGGCCCCACCGCGTATTGGTGGCGCTTGGATGAATGGGCTCTGGCTACCTGGACGCATATCATAGATAATGTGTGTTTGGACAGTTCAGTTCTGCGAGATTGGCTACAACTGCACCAAATTTCGATAAAAAAACGTAAAGGATAATCCACCCCATTGCACTGCGTACTATGATGCAACGGGCGAGGACGAGAATTATCGAGAGAAGGTTAAGGAAAAGCTGGGCGAGCGCACGCCTCTACACTTATCACGGATATGGATCGGCCGTGAGGGAATAGGAATCGAGGCAGTCCTAACCTCGAGTCAGCGTGCGTTGACCCAATACCCCGAAGGAGCGGTCGCCCATGTTACCCTCACTACTGCCAAGGGGTGGCCGCCAGAAAGTGTAGGTTGGATGGTGGGGAGGTTACGAGAAGTTCCCTTACAAGGTTATCGGAGTAAGAGAGGCCGCTGGACTTTGAAACGGCTCCAAAATGGCGAAGGGTTCTCAATTGACTTCAAGACACAACGGAGGGATGGAGTGTTCGAAGCAACAGAATTGCCTCCTAAGGGCACCTATGCCATGAGGGCAGTGCTGACGGACCCGGGTGAGTCAGATTACCTCCTAGCGGAGGTGCCAGACAATTTATGGCCTAAGAGCGACGGTGAGGTTGGACGGATGCGAGACGCCAAACCTCTAGTGATAGCAGTGCAGCCGGGAATGCGCTTGCCAAACGTAAAACAGTATAAGCTACGACCTGAGGCCGACGTAGGCATAGCACCAGTAATTCAATCCCTAGTGGAACAGAAAATTATCGTGGAAACTAACAGCCCATGTAATACACCAATTTTGCCAGTGAAAAAGCCGTCGAAGGACAAATGGAGGTTTGTACAGGATTTAAGGGAGGTGAACAAGGTGATACAGGGCATACACCCATTAGTTCCAAACGGAGAAACCCTCATGATGTCAATCCCGCCGGACGCAACATACTTCACAGTTATCGACCTTTGTTCTGCGTTTTTCTCTGTGCCCATCGCGCCTGAGTCACAATACTTGTTCGCTTTCACCCATAGGGGGCGCCAGTATACTTGGACAGTACTACCTCAGGGGTTTTCAGATAGCCCCACTCTGTTTTCCCGGGCGCTACACCGCGACCTGGCGGATGTGGAATTGAAGGGAGGGTCAGTGTTGCTGCAATACGTTGACGATTTGTTGATTTGCTCCCCTTCAAAGGAGGCGTGCGAAATGGATTCCATGGCCCTATTAAAGGCCTTGGCGGCCAAAGGCCATAAAGTAGGCAGACCAAAACTTCAGTTTGTGCGGAAGGTTGTAACTTACTTGGGACACGCCATTTCGCACGGAAAACGCGAATTGGATGCTGGACGGGTGACCGCTATCATGGAGCTGCCTCGCCCTCGCTCACAACGGCAACTGCTGCGCTTCCTAGGTATGACGGGATATTGCCGCACTTGGATACTTGATTTTGCGCTGCTGGCTAAGCCACTATACGAGGCGACCAAATCAACCGCCTCGGACGAATTGGTATGGACGGAGGAATTGAGGCGATGTTTTGACGGGCTGAAACAGGCGTTGGTCACGGCACCGTCATTAGGACTCCCGGATTATGCGAAACCTTTTACCCTTTACACTCACGCGGTGGGAGGTTTCACCCAGTCAGTTTTGACACAGACCCATGGGGATAAGGAGCGGCCGGTGGCCTATTTTAGTAAAATGGTAGACCCGGTCGAACGAGGATTTCCGGTGTGCCTGCAAGCCGTGGCAGCGGCCAGGTACGCAGTAGAAAGAACAGCGGACATCGTTATGGGACACCCAGTAACGCTACGGGTACCGCATTGCGTCACTTCGCTGTTGTTACAGCGAAGCACACAGCATTTGTCTAACACTAGATTAATGCAATACGAATCCGCACTGATCACTGCAGCCAACATCACGATCGAACGTTGCACGACACTCAACCCAGCCTCACTGATGCCCACCCCTGAGGAGGGCGAACCCCATGTGTGTGCCGACGTGGTGCAGCTAGTCTCCACGGTGCGATCGGATTTAAAGGACAATCCCTTAGAATACCCCGACTGTACATATTATGTCGATGGATCAGCTAGGCGCGCATGGGACGGGTCCCTGTTGTCCGGGTACGCCGTGTGCTCGGATAGCGAAACGGTAGAAAGCGGGCGTCTCCCACCTACATTTTCCACACAGCAGGCGGAGCTGTGCGCCTTGACCAGAGCGTGCAGCTTGGCGGAAGGCCTTGCCGTCAACATTTACACAGATTCGGCCTACGCTCACGGCGTAGTCCACGATAAAGGAGCCATCTGGAAGATGAGAGGTTTTCTCACATCTGCCGGTTCAGTGATAAAAAATGGCGCGTTGGTAGAAGGGCTCCTCCGAAGTATTTTACTTCCCCGCGCTATCGCGGTAATTAAATGTCGTGGCCACCAAAGGGCGGACACTGACGTTGCCCGGGGCAATGCAAGGGCGGACGAGGCGGCAGGTAAGGCCGCTAACCAACAGATAGAACGCAACATGCCGATGGTGACACGAGCAAAGGCAACATCCGCACAGATTGCTGACATACCGAATGTGGGACCACCCGCCACACCAACTAAGGACGATATCATACATTTGCAGAACGCTGCACCGACGGCCGAACACGAGGACTGGCTCAAGCGAGGGGCGATACGCCTCGGGCCAGGAGAAATATGGACCCTTGACGAGAAACCTATAGCACCCCAGGCCTTACTGCCTTGGCTGGCACGCATGGCTCATCAGAATGGTCATGTGTGCCAGAGGGGGGTGATGGGACAGATAAACTACACTTGGGCAGCGCCAGGACTGTCACGGATTGTATCCGAAGTGTGCCGATCGTGCGTGGTCTGCCAGCAACACAATAGAGGGGCGCCGTCGAGACATGCACATGATGGGGGACGGCCCCCGCCTAGTGGGCCGTTCGCTACTATCGAGTTCGATTTTACAGAATTGGAACCAAGCATGTCGTTTCGCTATGTGTTGGTAATCGTAGATACGTTCACCAAATGGGTTGAAGCCTACCCATGCGTCAAGTCCGATGCCCCGACTGTAGCGAAGCGCCTCGTAAGGGATTTTATGTGCAGATTTGGCATCCCCCAGATAATTTCGTCAGATCAAGGGGGTCATTTCACGGCGCAGGTGGTTAAGGGCATCCTGAAGGCGTTGGGCGTTAAGCAGTCCTTCCATTGCGTTTACCACCCACAGTCATCGGGACTTGTGGAACGAACGAATAAGACTTTAAAGAATAAACTAGCGAAACTCTGCGCAGACACAGGCTTGAGGTGGCCAGAGGCTCTCCCGCTTGCGTTGATGAGCATCCGTTCCACCCCGGGTCGCACCACGGGCCTTTCCCCCCACGAAATATTAATGGGACGACCTATGAGCTTGCCCATTTCAGCACCAACGGACATGTCCACCCTTGCTTTGCCAGTAATGGATGACATGCTTTTGAGATTTTGCATAGGCTTGTCCAATGTGGCACGCAGCATCCATGCTCGAGTACGAGAGGCGCTGCCTGAACCAATAGGCCACGCCATCCACGACTTCCAAGCCGGCGACTGGGTGCTCGTAAAGCACTTCACCCGCAAGGCTGCTTTGGAGCCACGGTGGAAGGGACCATTCCAGGTGCTACTGGTCACACCGACGGCAGTCTTCTGCGAGGGTAAACCTTCGTGGATCCACGCCACCCATTGTAAGTTGTCCATCCCCGCACCACAAGCCACACAAGACACCACACCCCACACTGCTGAAGACAATGCACCGTCTAGGGCACTACAGTCTCCTAAGGGCGGCGATGACGGTCATGATGATGGGAATTCTGGGGAACTGCCGAAAACCCCCTGCCCAAGATAGGCTCTTGAACTTTGAACTATCGAGAAAGGACCTCCCCAAGTACCCAGGACCCGACAACTATTCAGCATTTCCCCTCTACCCCGTCAAGTATATAACGGCTCGCTGGGGAGACAAAATAGCGGTGAATTGCTGTAACCTGGAAACGAGCTTTAAGTGGTTATCTGTAAGATGGGTGGAAGCTATAGTGGTACACAATAAGACACCACAGGCACGCATGACAAGACCACGCTTAGTCCTGACTAAGGTTAGGAAAGTGGAAAATGGAAGATACACTGGGGACATAAGCAGCCGATATGCCCCAGGATATCGATGGGGCAATGGCATCGAAAATACTACCCTCTTATTGCATTATACCCCCATTGGCCCGGATACAACCATGATACTCGAATGTGGAATATGGCCCCCTCGCACGACAATCCCAAATGGAACTACACCCTACTTACGACCTAGTTGCGCCGCTTACGTCATTAAAACCCCGCCTGCCCAGGAAGTAAGAAGGAAGCCAGAGGAGAACACATACTGGAAGGTCGCACGGCATATGGCCACATTACAGAATAGGACACGGTGTTGGATGTGTATGCACCTTCCCCGCACCAGCACAGCAGGAATACCAATGGTAGTGTTACCCCTATCACTCAATGATTTGTGCTCGAAGCCACTAGACACCAAATGCCTTAGTACAACCCTGACAAGCCAAGGGTCTGACGGAACCGCGTGTAAACGAGTTTTCCAGTACTCGCCCCCCATTCAGCCCCGACACTTTGAGGAACGTCCGGCGCCGGTTTGGGTTAAGCCGGCAAAGGGGGCCCTCTGCTTAGAAGGAAAGGGCCAAATAATGGTAGGTAAATCCGTGTGTAGAGATACCCTCCTCGCGGACCCTAGGGAAGGGAAACACATGCTGTTAGTAAATGTTACAAGTTCGCCCTTACATAACCTCACACACCTCCAGTTGGCATGGGAAGGGGAAAACGGAACAAACACTATCGCAGACCTTCGCACTTGCATGACCACTCATTTAGTGGCTCCACACGGAACCATGTTTGTATGCGGGAACAAAGCTTACCCGTATTTACCTGATAATTGGGGAGGAATTTGCTATTTAGGATCAGTTTTCCCAGAAATGGAAATGCGACAACACTTGCATAATACCCCTGCACTCATAAGGACACAACGAAGCACCTATTGGCACGACGACGGCACCACCACCTTACACGGCGCTGATTGGGAGAAGGCCGTTAGTTTCTTATTCCCATGGGCTGGGACGGTCATGAGCAGTTACCGCATTGACAAAATTGCGTTAATCTTAGAAAGTGTGGCCAACGCCACCGCTACAGCACATGACGAAATGTTGGACACAGTCGTCCACCTGCGTACAATGGTTATGCAAAATAGGGTTGCGTTAGATATGCTATTGGCAGAACGAGGAGGGGTATGTGGGATAATTGAGGGTAGATGTTGCACTTTTATTCCTGATCCCTCACAGGGGGTCAGTGCTGCTATTATAAGGTTAAGGGAAAGCGCTCATACATTGACAAGGGACCGAATGGATCGGGAAGCCTCCCACCAGTGGCTTACCGACTGGTTCAAAGGGTGGACAGGTACGATAGTAAAGTGGGTACTGACCGCCTTGGCAATAGTCCTTGGAATCGTGGTCAGTTGTGTAATAATCAAGGCTTTAGTCCTTGCGTGTGTGAGAAAGTTTTCCACAGGATGGACACTGAAGACGACAACAGAAAAGGCCATGGTGATGATCGATAAGCTGATCGCAGGTCCAGATGACACACCGGCCGTCGACGTGACTGCAGACCGCGGATCCTGGAACGACGACCCGAACGAGCCACTGGGCCGCGACAATGAGATCTCCGCTTCCGAAGATTGTTCTTCCATTGTTGATATTACCGATAATGATGTTGATTACACTTTTGCAGACCTCGAAGCATTTCAGGCTGCCAGGAGGCCGATTACTCTGGGCCCCAACACGTCGCATGCAGACGTCAACGAGTTCCTAAGGGACTCCTCTCGTTTCTTCTCGATGTGTAAGGCTATGACTATTGCTGGCCGCCGTCGCCGCAGGCCTACGCCACCTGAGAATAATGTTACTGATGATGTTACCAATGATGATGTGGGCCACTTGCAAGGGTCCCCGACTGATGTTTATGTCTCAATGCAGGCTCTGCCTCTTTATGTTTCACGAGCTCACCTTTATGTCTCACAAGCTCACAGTGAGTCAAACGCCACTGACCCAGTCCGGGATTTGGACCCAACTGCAAACCCAAGCCCGGATGGAGAGGAACTCGATCGTGGAGATACTCCGAGTTCCGAGTCTGATTGTTTTACGAATTCGTCCAGGGATAACAGCGATGCAAGCAGCATCGCCTCGGACGATCTCGACTTTGACCCAAAGGAAGTCGCTCTCCCTCCTTTGGACCGTTTAGTCTAGTAGGAAGACTAGGTCCCTCTGCACCCCCCGGAGATATACTTCTAATCAGTGTTTCTAGATTGGAAAAAATGTGTAGAAAATGACTAGCTATGGCCCCAAGCTGAAAAAATGTCCCACATACCATTTTTATGCAAATTACTGCTGCAAATTTTATGCAAAATTATGCAAATTTTATGCAAATTTTTGATGAGGAGTAGAGTTGAGGGGTCTTTGAGGGCTTCATCGAGGTGCTCTCGGTTGCAAGACTGGGTCATTCTGAGAAGCACAGCAGGGTCAGAGATCATGATGTTCTCCTCCTCAGTGAATCTCTCCATCAACAGCCTCTCCATTGCCTCACACACTGTTTTGAGGCAAAAGAGGGACTTTGCGTAGGCCTTTCCACTGAGAACACCTTTGAGAGATCCACTTGTTACTAGTTGTGCCTCAAAGAGAATCTCTGCATATCCAGAACCACGCATCTTGTGTCCAGTGAGCATCCCGATGTAGTTCATGGATGTGTGGAAGGGTCCAATCGTTACTACATGACTAGCAAATTCATTTGGCCAGCGCCAGATGATGGGAAGGGCTTTCATGCAGACACCCAGATCAAATGTATTCAGGACCCATCTCTGACCCACCTCAGCAGTTGCTGCCTCGGAACGCTTCAGTAGCTCACGACCAACTGCGTTGTCTGTGATCGGTTGGTGGATAGGCGTGCAGTAGTCGACTGTTGATTTGCTGGGTGGGGGAGAACCAGTTGCAGAGGTGAAACCCCCTAGCCCAGGCACAGGCTGCAGGCCATTGCCATGCCATGCAGGCACCAGGCACAGACCGATCACAGACAACGCAGTTGTTCGTGAGCTACTGAAGCGTTCCGAGGCAGCAACTGCTGAGGTGGGTCAGAGATGGGTCCTGAATACATTTGATCTGGGTGTCTGCATGAAAGCCCTTCCCATCATCTGGCGCTGGCCAAATGAATTTGCTAGTCATGTAGTAACGATTGGACCCTTCCACACATCCATGAACTACATCGGGATGCTCACTGGACACAAGATGCGTGGTTCTGGATATGCAGAGATTCTCTTTGAGGCACAACTAGTAACAAGTGGATCTCTCAAAGGTGTTCTCAGTGGAAAGGCCTACGCAAAGTCCCTCTTTTGCCTCAAAACAGTGTGTGAGGCAATGGAGAGGCTGTTGATGGAGAGATTCACTGAGGAGGAGAACATCATGATCTCTGACCCTGCTGTGCTTCTCAGAATGACCCAGTCTTGCAACCGAGAGCACCTCGATGAAGCCCTCAAAGACCCCTCAACTCTACTCCTCATCAAAAATTTGCATAAAATTTGCATAATTTTGCATAAAATTTGCAGCAGTAATTTGCATAAAAATGGTATGTGGGACATTTTTTCAGCTTGGGGCCATAGCTAGTCATTTTCTACACATTTTTTCCAATCTAGAAACACTGATTAGAAGTATATCTCCGGGGGGTGCAGAGGGACCTAGTCTTCCTACTAGACTAGTTATGCTTTATTTTATGGCCATAGGTTTGAGCCACCTGATACTGACGATGTTGTGTCTTCCCCAGATCACCAGCATGTAAGAGACCTCATGAACATGAATATCGATTGAGCGCTGAAGATCTGCAAGGATTTCACCTGGGGAAGCCTGGGCGAGCTCCAGTCGGGGGGGAGTCCGGCCGCACCTCTGTGGGCAAAGGGTGGGTCGGAGATCTTCCTGGGTGTGGACCCCGGTGGAACCAGAGGTCTTCGTTGTGGATTTGACGCGCTATTCGATCTTCATGCCTCTACGGTCTCACCTCATACACCCATCTACACCTGACTTACATCATACACCCACTTACACCCACTTACACCCACACACCCGCGGATCATCCTGCTGAGTGCGATGTGCGGTACTGGGTACGGGACATGCTCACTGGGCTGCATTCGCGTGGTACGTTTAGTGAACCCTTTACACTGTCTCTCGCACCTCTCTTGGTGGATTTTTCATGCCATTTGATCACCCCGCTTTTACGGACTTACATTGCATACTCACATACAGACGCGAATCATCCTACTGAGTATGTGTGGTGCTTTGGGTACGAGACATGCTTACTGGGCTGCCTTCGCGTGATATGTTGAATGACTTTCCTGATTGGTTTTGTTTCTGCTTTGTTTGAAATAAAGGCCTTTGATTGGCTCGTAGATAACTTTGTATCTTAGATCCAAAAGGGTGGTATGTAGGTAATACTCTTTGATTTTGCCTGCCATGGGTAATACTCTTTTATAATACTTAGTTCTTTCTTGTGCATTGAGGATGTGTAATATCCTAATAAGGAGTTCTGTGCCTGTGAGCTCTTGGCCTGTGTGGGCACAATCTCTCGTTCCCCTTCCCTGGCCTTGGTTGCAGCTGTTATCTCTCAGCCTCCCTCTAGACTTTGCCAATATCCTGTATTTGACACATTTATGAGTGTCCCCTCCTTTTGTACTTTCCCAACCAAGGTTTCTATACAGAAAGTTGTAAACATGTTGCCACATATGGCTGACCATCTCCTTATCTGAGTTAAACTATGAGTGGCCTTGATGAGCTTCCTCTAACTAACTGAACAACAGGATGGGACTATGGTGGGAGGGCCAATGAGCCCATTCTGTCTCTGTATCTTGTGAGCTAAAACCACACCCGATATTCCTTATATAAAGCAAGTTTAAATCGAATTATTTCAGAGCATCTTGTTGTAGTGTTGGTCATTCCATGTGAACCTTCCTGTGACACCTGCTCCCCGCAAGCTTGTGTAATCGAGTTCTAATAAATATATCCGTTGCTCCTTTCTCTGAGTCTTCTGAGTCCCAAGTTCTAAGTCTCAATCCGACATATATATATATATATATATATATATATATATATATATATATATATATATATATATATATATATATATATAATTATATATATATATATATATATATTGTTGCGGATATGAGGATTGCATTTTTTTTATTGTGTGTATTGTATTGTGGTAAATTGGTGATGAACATTGTTTGGATATGGCCCCTCCTGCCTCCGGAGTTGTGTAAAGATAAAAAGGGCGTCTCGGTAGTTATTCCATGAAACACCACATTGCAGGACCCGATAAAACCCTTGTTCAGTAGCTTATATTTTATTATGTGTTTTAGAGTAAGGCCTTGTCTTCCATTAGAATGACACTCCATTGCACCGAATCAATTAAGAATAGCTCCCCTTCAATAATTCCATTTCCCAGCCAAACTCTCCATCTGTGGGTAAAGCAGTTCACAAGCGTGGGGTGCACGCCCTCTCATTTCGCTGCGATAGTGAATATGTGCTCCGTGCTCTGTTTGAACAGGAGGGGCGGGGGTGCCAGGGAGAGGCAAGCCCAGGGCGCGCCACGAAGGGCGGGGCTGTTCAACCCCATGCCCAAATAAGGAAACAAGCCCGTGGCTCGCCACGAGGGGCGTGCCGTCGGCGCCATGCCCAAATAAGGAGACAAGCCCGTGGGATTACCATACAAGGTCACGAAACAGAGCACGGGGGAGGAGGGCGGTACCGAAACCGAAGGGGGTGTGTCAGACCCGCGCTGGAGGTTTTTGGAGAGAAGGGTGCGACGATCGCTGGGACAAGCGACACCAGAGATACGGCAGATGAGTCCAAGTGCGTAAGAGGGCGTGTCAGTCCCGCGCTGGAGAAAAGTGAGAGGCAGGGAATACGAGCTGAGCTGCGTGGAGAGGGACACGACAAAGAAAGGGTCCAAGAGAAAGCAGAGGAACTTTTACGAACGAGTTGCAAAGAGATACGGCAGATGAGTCCAGCCCCGTTTCAACCAGCCGCGTGAAGCCCTGACGGGGCAGCGAGTGACCCTGCCGGCGTGCGCTGTAAAGCCAAATACAAGGAGCTGCCGGCGTGCGCTGTAAAGCGGAATACAAGGAGCTGCCGGCTCCCCGCTTCCCGCCCGGAGTGGACCTGCTCGCTGTGCCCTGTGATCCCACCTGCTCATCCTTTCCAGCCATTCCTGCCTGCAAGTTCCCCATTTGCGTACGTGAGTTTGTTTTGTTCGTGCTGTCCTGGGTAGTAACTAAGTCTGTATAAGCTAGTAATTTTCACTGTGTCACCTGCGTTTTCATGTCCGCTGTAAATACCCGTGACTGCTCTTTTTGCTTATGTGTGTAAATAATAATAAACCCCGTTACTCTTCTGTACGTCTTCTTCTTCCTCTTTGCATTCGTCGTCTTAGTCTTTTCCCGATTGAATAGCGGTGGCGCGATACGGCCAACGTTTGGGTGAATCGGGTTTAGTCGGGGAACAACTGTTCGGTCGCGGAGCCTCCGCTCGGCAAACATAACATCCATATCCGCGTACCGTAACAATATATATATTGTGGACTTGAGAATTGTAAATATCACCCTCTGTAAGTGTAATGAATTCTTGTAAATATCTCCGTTTTGTGTGTAAAGGTCAAAGGTCGTCCTCTTAGTTACTCCATTTTCATACACGCAGGCCACCATATACCCTTCGAAATAGTTATTTCCTTATTATGTGTATTAGTTGAAGGCTGTGTTTCCCATTAGTTGACTCTGCATTGCATCAAATTGAAATAAGGTAGAATCCCCTGTCTAGTGCAAAGCCTCAATTGCCAACTGCATTCGCCCTCCATTGAACACGCGGTCGGTTCGGAGAAGAAAGGCGTATCTCCGCCCTCATCATCGGAGGGAGGAGTGAGCCAGCCCCGATCAACCAACCAAGGATGAGGGGTTTGGCTTAAGAGGGCGGAGAAAGAACGACCAGGGAGGTTCGCGAAGATTCATGGGTGTGGCATATATAACCCGTCACGGGAGAGCCCCCACCAGGAGACGATTGAGGCAGCAGATGAGGGAGGGAGCCAGACGAGCAAGGGAGCACAAAGGCAGTTTCTGTCAGGAAGGCGCTTGAGTTGGTAAAGAGAGACGTGCAACCTGCGGGAGTATGAGTGAGGGAGACGCTGTTTCCAACCAGCCTTGCCACGTCAAGCTCCGACGCGCTGTTGCGAACATCGCGGCGGTGTGGACCCGAGGGTGGAGAGTCGGCGGCTGCTCGCTCCCGGCCCGGCCGTCCTCCTGCGTCCAGCTGAACCTTCCTCTCCTTCCAGCCATTCGTTCCTGCCTTCATCCCCCCGTGTAAGTCTGATTGTCGTCCGTCTTCTATGTTGTCCTGGGGTATAAGTAAGCTTGTATAAGTTAATATTGCACTGTGTCCTTCTGGTCCTTCCATCCTTCTGTAAATTATTTTCGTATCTTTCCTTCTTGGTTCTTTTTGATTGTGTACATAATAGTAGTAATAAATCCTGTTATTTCCTACCTTCGTTCTTCTTCTTCATGCTCGTCCGGTCATCCTTGTCTTTTCCCAATTGAATACCTGTGGCACGATTTGGCCAACGTTTCGGAATCGGGTTAGTGAATGTTAATGACTCGAACTTCGGGTTGCGAAAACCGCTCGGCAACTAGACCATCTAAAACCGGGGTTCGAGCGGGAGTCCCTCCCCTGCTTCTCGGTCAGGAGTGGCACTCAGGTCCTTGGGACTTTTTGTAGACCAAATACCCTGACTGCTCCCGACCGGAAGGAGCGTTGGGACCCCCAGGACTCACGTCAGTCAGTCGCGGACAAGGGGATTAATCCCCCCCTTCTTTAGGGGAAGAAGGCCGACGTAGAGATCCGTAACAATTGGTGTCAGGAGCGAGATTCGGACCTGAAGGGTGCTTAGCGCACTCAAAATTTGGAGCGGCCGAGATTGTAATAACATCTAAATTTAAGTCGTGCCATGGATGGTCAAGGTGATCGGATGCCGGTTGGGGAGTTAGGGGGGGGTAGAATCGACCCAGGACCCCGGGGAGGATTTGGGAGTAATGGAGGAGCGCAATACGCATTGGGTTGCAGAGGGTTCAGACACACAAAATGGCGACCTCGCGCACGTGGTTGCAGCGGCACCAAATGTCGCCGCGCCCGTGACCGTAGCAGCGCCGCCAATGGACTGGGGCCTATTCATGCTGCAAATGCGGGCCTTCATGGAAGAGAACAGGGGGCTGGCAGGCCAAATGGAAGCAATGGGAGGCCAAATGGGAGCAATGAGGGACGAAGCAAGGGGTACCAGTGAGCAATTGAGAGATGGGTGAAGTAATATGGGAAATAAATTTGAGGGTTTAGACAATAAATTTGGGGGATTAGAAAACCAGATCGGGGAATTGAGAAATGATATGGGAAGCCAAATCGGGGGGCTCGAATGTAAATTGGGGGGCCAACTCGAGGACATGGGTAATCAAATTTGGGAAATGAAGGAGGGGTTAACGGGGTTGGAAAATAGAATGGCTGCCCAGGAGAACCAGATGGAGGGGGTGAAGAATGGGTTAGGGGGGTTAGAAAACACAATGGAAGGCAAATTGAGGGAAATGGGGGAGCCCCCGGGAATAATGTACTGTGGGGGCCCGAACAGTTGGGTCCCGCGCTGATCCCGCAAGGAGTGACGCACGGGGTCCGGCCTTCGGGTGCCCACAAGGTCCCACTCGCGCCGTATGACGGCAAGAGTGATCTGAGGGCGTACCTGGCGCAGTTTGAATACGTGTGCAGAGGCAACGGTTGGAATCCGGACGAAGGTGGAGTACACCTTGTGGGGGCACTGCGCGGTGCGGCGGCGGAGGTGCTGACAGCTTTACCACCGGGTGCTCTCACCCTGCCAGCTCTCCGCGCGGCCTTAATTAATCGTTTTGGTATTGAACAGCAAAGCGAGCTTGTTAAAGCTCAGCTTGCTCAACGCAAACGCAAGCCCCAGGAGACCATCGGGGAACTTGCCCATGACATTCGCCGCGCATTCGGAATCGCACACGCGGACATGGCAGCGAGTTCCCAGGAAAGCCTGGCGCTGGATCACTTTATCCAGGCCCTTCCGGATCTGGAGCTCCGACAACAGCTTGCCATGTGGTGCCCGCAGACCATGAGTCAGGCGGCCGACGCTGCGGCCCGTTGGGAAGCAGCGAGGCCGCTGGCCCGGGGAGGCGAGCGCCACGCAGTGGCGGTGCGTCAGGTAGGGCCCGTGATGGGTGGAAGCCCCCCTAGGGGGCCCGCCCCCGAAGGGGGCCCTGACCTGGAGAGCATGGTCCGGAGGCTGGTGGATCGGCGCCTGGCGGGACCTGGACCATGGCAGGCGGCTCCAGCGGTGGCACCCGGTAGTCCACGGCAAAGTACACCAATTCGGACATTTAGGGGGGGAAATTTGGAATACCGGAGGCAAGCACCTTACCAGGTGAGGTGCTATAATTGTGCTCGGCTGGGTCACCGTGCGTGGGAGTGTCGAACTCCGCGCCAGGACGGTCCCCGCCAGCCGATGCCCTCAACTCTGCCCCGTATCGATCGGCCTAGCCGACCTCAGACACCCCCCCGCCAGGGCCCGGGAAACTAGAACGTGCCGGCATGCAGGGCGGTGTTCGGCAGTAGGGGATGGAGAGGAGCCCTCATTGACGCGACAGGTCATTCATTGTGGCCAAATTGGAATCGGTCGTTTAACAATTCGATGCAAAATTGCCGGCGTGGGGGTAGACGCCGTTGTGGATACGGGAGCCAGCGCCACGATCATCAGCCCCGTGATCCTTAATTCGAATGCAGACGGCTGGGGTAAAATCCAGCGTCTGGAAAATCATAGTTTGCAGTTGGCTACCGGGGCAACGGCTCCGATCATAGGGCGTGGTTTTGTGACCCTCAAGTTGGGATCGGTAAAGAGAGAGATAGAGGTTTGGGTGGCGGAGGTGTGCGACCTATGCTTAATAGGGTTGGATTTGTTGACTGCCAGCGGTTGTAAAATCGACTTGAGCCGGGGGATCCTGCAAGTGGGAGTGAAAGAGCTACCATTGGAGGGGGTGAGCACGGCCGAAAGGGTAGAGCTGGAGGCTCCTGAGGCCGTGACCATCCCTCCAGGGGCCGAGGCCATAGTGCCGGCCCGATGGTCAGCTCGCCCGACATGGCAGGAGTCCTGCGGCCTGGTCGAACCGGTGGCAGCGCGATCCATACCTGGTTTAATCGTGGGCCGCACCCTTGTAAAAACGGACGGGCCGGTGGTGGCCGTCCGAGTAATTAATATTAGCACCGAACCACGCACTATAGTGAGGGGCACGAAGGTAGCTGGCTGCACCCCAGTTAGAGAAGTCGCGTCAGTGAGGGGCGAGAACATCCAGCCGAGCCGGCCCCAGGGGAGCCTTCAATAAATACTAGGAATTGGCCCGATCCCATTTGCGAGATGGTAAATCATCGTCGTGTAGAGTTCGGAGGTACCCAGAGGGAGGCCTTACACAAACTGATTGGATCCCATTTGGATCTCTTCTCCTTGTCCCCCGAGGATATTGGACGTACGGTTCTGGTGAAACATCAGATCCACACCGGTGAGGCCCGGCCTATTCGTCAGCCCGCCCGACGGCTCCCTTGGAGCAAGAGGGCGGAAGCTGACAAGCAGGTTGAAAAGATGCTTGATACAGGCGTCATCGAGCCCTCGGGAAGTCCCTGGATGTCACCTGTTGTGCTGGTTAAAAAGAAAGATGGGACCACGCGGTTCTGCGTGGACTATCGCCAGCTAAACAACGTGACACTCAAGGACTCATATCCCCTGCCAAGAATTGATGACACCCTCGATGCCGTTGCGGGTTCAAATTGGTTCACAACTTTGGACCTCAAGAGTGGGTATTGGCAGGTGGAGATGGATAGGACAGGGAAGGAGAAAACGGCATTTTCCACAGGTAAGGGGCTGTATCAGTTCACTGTGATGCCGTTTGGTTTGTGTAACGCCCCCGCCACCTTTGAGCGATTAATGGAACATGTACTAGGCGGCATGCCATGGCAATCATGCCTAGTATACCTGGATGACGTCCTAGTACATGCCAAAACATTCCCCCAGGCGTTAGCTAATTTGGACCAGGTGTTCGGGTGCCTCAGACAGGCAGGGTTGAAATTGAGCCCGAGTAAGTGCACCTTGTTTGCAAGAGAGGTGGCCTATTTAGGTCACGTTATCGGTCGCGAGGGGGTAAAAACGGACCCACGCAAAATTACGGCGGTAGAGGAGTGGCCCGCACCACGTACCATCAAGGAGGTGCGGGGATTTTTGGGACTCTGCTCCTACGACCGGCGCTTTGTGGTGAAATTTGCGGAGTTGGCCCGTCCCCCCACCGGCTTACGGAGAAGGGGACGCGATTTAATTGGACAAGGGAGTGCAAAGAGGCCTTCCTAAAATTGAAGGGGTGTTTGACATCCGCACCCCTTCTAGCTTACCCCACTAGTAACGGGACATTTACCCTGGACACGGATGCGAGCCAGGAAGGATTGGGCGCAGTTTTGTCTCAGACACAGGAGGGCGTGGAGAGAGTGATTGGTTATTATAGTCGGGCCTTAAGTAGGCCCGAGCGAAATTATTGCGTAACCCGCAAGGAATTATTGGCTATGCTGGCTGCCATGAACCATTTCCACCCGTACCTGTACGGGCGGAAATTTTCGGTTCGAACTGACCATTCCACCTTGCAATGGCTCCTTCGGTTCAAGGAACCGGAGGGCCAAATTGCAAGGTGGTTGGAAAAGTTGCAGCAGTACGATTTCAATGTGACCCATAGGGCCGGGAAGGCCCATGGTAATGCGGACGCACTCTCTCGGCGTCCTTGTCTGGGGGAAAACTGCAAATTTTGTGCGAGACACGAGGAGAGGGAGCAATTGGGCGATTCTGCCCCGATTCTCGTCGTCCGGGCAACCCGGGTGAGAGGGCCAATTTTGCCACTAACCGCAGATGAAGAATTTGGAACTTTGGCGTGGAGCACGGCCCAGCAGGAGGATCCCGTTCTGGGGCCGGTGTTCAAATGGGTCAAATTGGGGCAAAGACCAAAGGGGGAAGAGGTCACCCCCCTCGGGGCGCAAACAAAGGCGTATTGGGCTCAGTGGCAGACCCTGGAATTGAAGGATAACATCTTGTATCGCAAGTGGGTGGAGGTTCCCTCTGAGAGAACTTCCTGGCTGGTGATAGTCCCTGACAAATTTAAGAACGTCATATTACAACAGGTGCATGGTACCCGCTCCGGCGGCCATTTGGGCAGGACAAAGACAACATCTCGGGTCCGCCGGAGGTTCTATTGGGTGAATATGGGGCGTGACATACAGGACTGGTGTCGGAGATGCGACCCTGTTCTGTCAAAAAGGGGCCAGCACGGAGGATGAGGGGGCCCTTCAATTACACCAGGTGGGGCCCCCCCTTGAGCGGGTGGCTATGGACATCCTAGGACCACTACCCCGCACCCGCCAAGGTAATAAGTACATCCTCGTTGTCATGGACTATTTCACCAAGTGGCCGGAGGCCTACGCCCTCCCCAACCAAGAAGCCAGGGTTGTGGCGCAGGCCTTCGTGGAAGGATTTGTATGTCGGCACGGGATTCCACAGGAGCTGCACACCGATCAGGGTCGAAATTTTGAAAGCCAATTGCTAAAAGATGTGTGCAGGCTCCTGTCAATTCGGAAAACATGGACCACGCCCTTGCGGCCACAATCTGACGGGATGGTGGAAAGATTCAATCGAACATTGATCCAACAACTGGCATTGTTCACCACCACCCGTCAGGATGACTGGGACGAACATCTCCCGTACTTGTTGATGGCCTACCGAACCAGCCAGCATGGGGCCACCGCATGCAGTCCAGCGTTGCTTATGTATGGGCGGGAGTTGCGGGCTCCCGCCGACTTGCGATGCGGTCCCGTGCCAGACACCACAGATACACTGCCGAGGGAGGGTTACGCACGTCACCTGGAGGAAGGAATGGAGCGGGTCCATGCCTTCGCCCGCCGCCAGCTCCATCTGGCGGGGGCCAAGATGAAGCGCAGGTACGACCACCGGAGCCAGGGGAGTCAGTACCCTCCGGGGATGAAGATTTGGTTCTTTAATCCCCGGAGGCGGAAGGGTAGGTGCCCAAAACTCACCTCCCCCTGGCAAGGCCCGGGAGTCGTATTGTCGCAAGTCTGTGACGTGGTCATTAAGATCAAAATGGGGCCACGGGCCCTCGTCCATGCCGACCGGATAAGACATGCCGACCGGATAAGACCTTATGCCGGCGAGCAGGCGCCCTCGTGGATCGCCTCAGCTCTAGATGCCGAGGCAGGACCCAGTACCTCTAGCGACGGGGGCTCGTAATGTCAGAGGACTGGGGGGGGGGGTGATAGTGGGGCATGCCCGATGTGGTGGGATGGCAACTCTGCCATCCCTCACAAACGGGGCACATGAGCAATAGCTATGGGGTTTATGGCAGTGTAAGCTCGCCGAGGGAGGGTTAGGATAAAATGATAAGGATCTAGAGAAGATGACCATAGGTAACTGTAGATTTAAGTAGCAACATTGGACAGGTAGTCGGGGACATAGAGAGGTTAGAATGGATGATAATGATGTGGGATGTGCTTAGATAAAGGGAAGACGGGGAGCACCAAGTTAGAGGGAAGCCAGGTAGATCAGATGATGCCGTGTGTTTGACAATCGAAAGTGTATGGAGCAGTGTATGAGTGAGTGAGGTGATTGTGAGTTGTATTGAGCGTGGAAGTGTGTGAAGCAGCGTATGACGAATAATTGTGATTGTGGATTGTATTGAGCGTGGAAGTGTATGGAGCAGTGTATGAGGAACAATTGTGGTTGTGCATTGTATCGAATGATTGAAGAAGCCTGGGAGGAAGGAGGGTGCAGGAGGCACCAGGTGTGATTGCACAGGTGTGCAAGTGAACAGGTGTATGGAGCAGTGTATGAGTGAGTAATGGTGATTGAGTGTTGTGTTGAGCAAATGGTCCTGGAGGAAGGAGGGTGCAGGAAGCACCAGGAGTGATGGCACAGGTGTGCAAATACAGGTGAGCATGGTTGTGTGGAATAGCTGGTATGGAATATATGGAGTATGGAATGGATGGTGTGGAGTGAGTATGGTGGAAACTGTGGAGTGGAGTGGATGGTGCGAAGGTGTGTATGGGGAGGATGGACCCCATGACGAATACCCGGGGAGGGTAGTTTAAGAGTTAGGTAGCGGGTATAGGTAAATTGTGGTTGGATATTGGCATCTGTGGTGCGTGTGGAAGAATGTTGTTTGGATGGGTGCATTAGTGTCGTGGAAATGGCTGGGCTTGTGGCCTGTTAGTGTGTGTAGTTAAATGGGCACTCCGCCACTGCTAGGATGTTGGCCAGGTGAGGCCGCAGGTGGGCTCTGGGAGCCGGTAGAGTTGTGGATGGGGCCCGAGGATCCAAAGGACGGACCCGGGTAGCCCAGTGCCAGAGAGGGCACCGAGTGGGGAGAGCGCCAGAGGGCCTTCACCAGTTAGATAGGTTAGGGTGAGGAGCAGGTAAGCTCGGAGGCAACTGCAGTGGTGGAGGTGTGCAGGTGGGTAGACCTGCTGGGAGAGCCACACAACCCAGTCCTGAAATTGTGCCTAGGCACAGGGAGTTGAATCGGGGGAGTGAGACCCCAAATTGATGAAGCACCACAGTTTGGTCAATGGGAATTTGGTTCTTAAAACCGCATAGAGTAAGATTGCCAATGGATTGGCAGGGAAAGACCTCAGGTAGTGTAAAGTGTGTTAATGTCATTTAGGAAGTAGTTAGGATTGAAATCTCCTCGCACCATCTACATCCACTCACCTGAGGTGACGTAACTCCACACCATGCCATGGTTGGTTGTTGTTGTTGTTTTTTGTGCAAATGTTTGGATTGTGAGACGCATCATGACGTGGGTGTGACATTGTGCTGATGTTCCATCTCTCCCTCCTTATGAGGATTGATGATGAATTGGTGATGGCAAATTTTGGATTCGAGGGATTGTGGTGACGAATTTGGTATTAGGTGAAATATGGGGAAGAGGAGACAGTAGTGAAGAATTGGTAAGGGTGTAGATTTTTGTACATACGGGGGTAAGGGGCAAGGGTAGAACAAGTAACAGGGGGGGTGACGTACGGTAGGGACGAACTTTTCTCCGCTCAGTCTCCAGACGCACCTCACCTTGCATTGCCTTTATTGATGTGTACCCTTGTGACCTTACCCCTCGCTAACCTGCCCTCTCTGTCTTCCTTCCCCGACCCATGGATCATGCTCTCTGGGCACCGAGGGGATCGTGCGGGAGTCCGCCATTGTGTGCCAGAACCCCCGCAACCATCTGTCTGCATCGATGCACCACTTATGGACCACATGTCTGTGGCTGAGCACCACTCATGGACCCCACGGGTTGGGGCATGGCCCCTCTGCTGGAACCGGCCACGATGGCCCAAGATCTTGCTTGCGGACCCGGTGAAGTGGCACCTAGCCCACAGGTGAACCACTCATAGTCGGCTCCTGTGGGCCATAAATAAAAAATGGACACATTTCGTGCACTTTTTATGTCCAAATAGGCCGCAACCAAGAAGAGAAGAATGACACCATCTGGAAGAATAATGGCCAGCAGAGGGAGCCGAAGAGGAAGACCAGCACCAGGGGTTTGGTTTTTATTATGAACTGTGGTGACTGTGCACTCAGGTGCGTTTTTGGTGCTTTCTGGTGCTTTGATGATAGTTGGTGCTGGTGCGTCGATGCAGCGCAGGCTGTCTCTTCCCCCCCCAAAAGGAACAATCGCAGGTCCTGGGTTGCGTTTTGTAAATAAAATCAGCGTCACTTGTAAATAATGCTCCCCACCGTTCATGTTTAGTTTGAAGACAATTCCGCAATTCGGTTATCCTGTGGGCGTGAATCAGTTAGATAGGGTGCAATGCAGCAGGGGGACATACTTATTTGTGTTTTAAAACTGTCGCACTCAGGGTCAGGTTAATTGTAGAGGGAATTACACCTACGTGTCACACTAAGTAAAGTTTTATAGGCCCGAGCACGTGCCTGGAGGCTGAGGGTGCGGTGTTGTGGATTTGAGAATTGTTGTAAATATCACCCTCTGTAAGTGTAATGAATTCTTGAAAATATCTCCGTTTTGTGTGTAAAGGTCAAAGGTCGTCCTCTTAGTTACTCCATATACATACACGCAGGCCACCATATACCCTTCTAAATAGTTATTTCCTTATTATGTGTATTAGTTGAAGGCTGTGTTTCCCATGAGTTGACTTTGCATTGCATCAAATTGAAATAAGGTAGAATCCCCTGTCCAGTGCAAAGCCTCAATTGCCAACTGCATTCGGCCTCCATTGAACACGCGGTCGGTTCGGAGAAGAAAGGCGTGTCTCCGCCCTCGTCATCGGAGGGAGGAGTGAGCCAGCCCCGATCAACCAACCAAGGATGAGGGGTTTGGCTTGAGAGGGCGGAGAAAGAACGACCGGGGAGGTTCGCGAAGATTCATGGGTGTGGCATATATAACCCGTCACGGGAGAGCCCCCACCAGGAGACGATTGTGGCAGCAGATGAGGGAGGGAGCCAGATGAGCGAGGGAGCACGAAGGCAGTTTCTGTCAGGAAGGCGCTTGAGTTGGTAAAGAGAGACGTGCAACCTGCGGGAGTACGAGTGAGGGAGACGCTGTTTCCAACCAGCCTTGCGACGTCAAGCTCCGACGCGCTGTTGCGAACATCCCGGCGGTGTGGACCCGAGGGTGGAGAGTCGGCGGCTGCTCGCTCCAGTCCCGGCCATCCTCCTGCGTCCAGCTGAACCTTCCTCTCCTTCCAGCCATTCGTTCCTGCCTTCATCCCCCTGTGTAAGTCTGATTGTCGTCCGTCTTTTATGTTGTCCTGGGGTATAAGTAAGCTTGTATAAGTTAATATTGCACTGTGTCCTTCTGGTCCTTCCATCCTTCTGTAAATTATTTTAGTATCTTTCCTTCTTGGTTCTTTTTGATTGTGTACATAATAGTAGTAATAAATCCTGTTATTTCCTACCTTCGTTCTTCTTCTTCATGCTCGTCCGGTCGTCCTTGTATTTTCGCAATTGAATACCTGTGGCACGATTTGGCCAATGTTTCGGAATCGGGTTCGTGAATGTTAATGACTCGAACTTCGGGTTGCTAAAACCGCTCGGCAACTAGACCATCTAAAACCGGGGTTCGAGCGGGAGTCCCTCCCCTGCTTCGCGGTCAGGAGTGGCACTCAGGTCCTTGGGACTTTTTGGTGACCAAATACCCTGGCTGCTCCTGACCGGAAGGAGCGTTGGGACCCCCAGGACTCACGTCGGTCAGTCGCGGACAAGGGGATTAATCCCCCCTTCTTAAGGGGAAAAAGGCCGACGTAGAGATCCGTAACAATATATATATATATATATATATACGAGGTGTGTTCAAAAAGTATGCGACCTTAATTTGTCGTGCGTAAACAAATGAAGCTAGGGAGGCGTTGATTGGTGCACGTATGTAGGCGATCCTAATGCGCACGCGTGAATTTTTTCCCACCTGCAGAAGCTGTCATTCGACGGCAGACCGCCGATGAGTGAGGAAGTGTAAGTGAGCGCCGTCGGATTTTCGTTTTTGACAAAATGACGGAAAAACTTGAACAACGCTACTGCATCAAATTTTGTGTAAAGCTTGGCGATTCCCAAGTGGAAACGATCCGCAAGATTCAACAGGCCTTCGGGGACGAAGCAATGAGCACCACACAGATAAAGGAGTGGTACTACCGCTTCAAAGATGGCCGCACATCAGTGGAGAGTGAAGCACGTTCGGGTAGGCCCTCAACATCCCGAAATGAGATCGTCATTGACCAATTGAGGACCCTGGTGATGCAGGATCGTCGAATCACGATCAGAGAACTTGCAGACGAGGTGGGCGTCAGCAATGGATCCGTTCATTCCATTATGAAGGAGGATTTGGGCTTCAGGAGAATCTCAGCGAAGTTCGTCCCAAAGCTGCTAACGATTGAGCAGAAGCAACTCCGTTTGGAGATCGCACAGGACATGCTGGAGACTGTGAACAGCGATCCCAGCTTCCTCAACACAGTGATCACTGGCGATGAGTCCTGGGTTTATGGGTACGACCCAGAAACCAAGTTGCAGTCATCACAATGGAAGCATCCAACATCCCCGAGGCCAAAAAAAGCAAGGCAGGTCCGCAGCAATGTCAAAGTCATGCTGACCGTCTTCTTCGACTCCAGTGGCGTGGTTCATCACGAGTACGCACCACACGGCACAACCATCACCAAGGAGTATTACCAAGAGGTTCTGCGTCGCCTTCGTGACGCTGTGCGACCCAAACGGCCGGACCTGTGGGCAGCGGGCAATTGGCAGCTCCATCACGATAACGCACCCGCCCATTCTTCACATTTGATACAGAGTTTCTTGGCCAAACACAACACACCTGTGCTTCGTCAGGCTCCCTACTCTCCCGACATGGCTCCGTGTGACTTCTGGCTTTTCTCCAAGCTGAAAATGCCCCTGAAAGGGACCAGATTTCAGTCCAGAGAAGACGTCATGCGGAATGCGACGGACCAGCTGCGCGCCATCTCAAAAGAGGCATTCCAGCACTGCTTCCGACAGTGGCAGAACGGTTGGGAGAAATGTGTGGCAGCCCAAGGGGACTACTTTGAAGGAGATTAGTGTAAGTTTGTTGTATCTGGATACGAGTATTTTTTTATGAACAAAGGTCGGATACTTTTTGAACACACCTCGTATATATATATATCTATTTATATATATCTATATATATCTATATATATATATATATATATATATATATATATATATATATATATATATATATATATATATATATACATACATATACATATATGTATATATATATATATATATATATATATATATATGTATGTATGTATAATGTATATATATATGTATATATATATATATATATATATATATATATATATATATATATATATATATATATATATATATATATATATATATATATATATAGATATATATATATATATATATATATATATATATATATACATATATATATATATATATATATATATATATATATATATATATATATATATATATATTGTTATGGTCCGCGGTTAAGGATGTTGGTTTGCCGAGCGGATGGCACCGCGACCTAACAGTTTCCCCGATTCACCCGATCCCCAAACGTTGGCCGTATCGCGCCACAGATATTCAATAGGGAAAAGACAAAAGCGACACGGATGTGAAGAAGAAGGAGGAGACGAAAAGGTTGGCAAATACTACTAAATTTATTTACTATTTACAGGCTCAAAGAAACCAAGGAGAAGGAAAGATAAGAAAATAATATACAGAAGATATTAGAGACACAGTGAAAATTCCTTATACAAGCTTAACTAAATCCCCAGGGACAAAACAAACAGAACAAACTCACGTACACGAATGGGGAAATCGCAGGCAGGAATGACAGGAGGTGGGTGGCTGGAGGGGGAGGAAGGCACGGAGCTGGCTGGAGCTTGATCCCGCACGGGACGTCGGGCTGGACCTCGACGGCCGCCAATGCCACCGATCCTGTCGTGTGCGCGGGGTAACGGGTCGGAGCTGCTTGGTGGAGCCAAGCCAACGCTGCTGGTGGGGGGGGTCTGGCGTGACGGGTTCTCTCTCCCTCTCTCACTAACTCCAGGACTCTTTCTCTCTTGCTTAGTCCAACTCTTCCTCTTGCTTAGTCCAACCACTCTTTCTCTCTCTCTCTTTGGTCCAATCACTCCTCACCACCGACAACTCAACGCAACCACTGACCACCACTGACGACCAACCCAGCTCTGACCAAAACCACACAACTCAGCTCCGCTCGCAACTTCTTGCGCGCGCGCCTTTATAGCGCCTCCGGCGATTAAGCTGCCGGCTTTTAGGACACGCCCATCGGTGTGCTCACCTCGGCCCTGGTTGGTCGCGCGACCCTCTGGCTCCGCCCTTGATGACGACGGGCAGGCACGCCTTTCTTCCCCGACCCGAGCACATGTTCAATGGTGGTTTTGGGGCGAAAACAACCCACAGCTGTAACAAACTGGCAAACTGCCCAGTGCAGTTGGCAATGGAGACTTGGAGGGGATGTAGCTGGAAATTGAGGCTTGGCAATGTAAGTTTTGGGAGTGGGAATGGGGAATGAAAGGAATCTATCTTATTTCACTTGGTGCAATGGAGTGTCATTTTAATGGAAGACAAAGCCTTAACCTGATACACAGAATAAGGATATAAGCTACTGAACAAGGGTATTATAGTGTCCTTCAATGTATGCTTTATGGAATTAACTACCGGAACGCCCTTTGATCTTTACACAACACTGGAGGCGGGAGGGGCCAGAATCAAGCAATATTACACAACAATTTACCATACAATACAACACAATAAAAAAACACAATCCTCATTTCCGCAACAATATATATTGTTGTGGATTTGTAATTGTTGTAAAGGTCACCCTTTGTAAATGTCATGATCGTTGTAAATACCTCCATAATTGTAAAGGTCAAAGGTTGTCCCCTTAATTAATTCATCGCATACACCTAGCCAATCTTAAGCCCTTCTAAGTAGTTATCTCTTTATTCTATGTGAGTTTAAGGCTCTGTTGGCCATTAATTGACACTCCATTGCACCGAATCAAATAAGAATAGCTCCCCTTCAATAATTACATTTCCCAGCCCAAACTCTCTCTCTGGGTAAAGCAGCTTCACAAGCGTGGGGTGCGCGCCCTCTCATTTCGCTGCAAATAGTGAATACGTGCTCCGTGCTCTGTTTGAACAGGAGGGGCGGGGTCGCCGGGAAGAGGCAAGCCCAGGGCGCGCCACGAGGGGCGGGGCTGTTCAGCCCCATGCCCAAATAAGGGAACAAGCCCGTAGCTCGCCACGAGGGGCGCGCCGTTTGGCGCCATGTCCAAATAAGGAGGCAAGCCCGCGGCATTGCCATATAAGGTCACAGAGCACGGGGGGGGGGGGGGGGGGGGGCCGTACCGAAACCGACGAGGGCGTGTCACACCCGCGCTTGAGGATGATAGATGCGTGCGAAGATCGCGCAAGAGAGAGATGAGTGAGGGAGCCCCACTGGCAGTTCTGTGGAGGGAGTTGCTTGAAGGTAGCAACAGCAGTTGAGGCAAGTAGGTACAAGGTCGGTGAGAAGGCACGAACGAGAGGCGTGATCTAGCAAGACTGAGAGAGAGAGACGTGAGGGGGTGCCTGTATTGCAGCAATAGGACGACACCCTCTAGCTAGGCCCTATCGCCGGTCGGTGAGATGCGAGGCTGTGTTTGCCAGGTTTTCGCCTCGACCCCAAAGCGTGGATCGGAGCGCGCGCTTGGAGCCGGACCTCGACGCCAACCATCTGCCTGGACCCTCCTCTGCCGTCCCAAGCCATCCCTGCCTTTCCATCCTTTTGTGTACGTGAGTTTGTTCTGTGTGTCTTGTCCCTGGGTATTAATTAAGCTTGTATAAGTTAATATTTGCACTGTGTCACCTGCTTTTTCCATTTTCCCTGTATATAACCTTGACTGCTCCTTTTGCTTAGTGTGTGTAAATAATAAATCCTGTTACTCTTCTGTACGTCTTCTTCTTCTTCCTCTTTACATTCGGTCGCTTAAGCGGTTTCCAAATTGAATACCTGTGGCGTGATTTCGGCCAACGTCCAGGAATCGGGTTAGTCGGGGTAACTGTTCGGCCGCGGTGCCATCCGCTCGGCAAAACAACATCTTATCCGCGGTCCGTAACAATTGGTAGTCAGGAGTTGGGATTCGAACCTGGGACTAAATTTATTTAGCCCAAATTTTGGGGACACCAATTGTACTATTGGCGGTAACAATTGGTGTCAGGAGTGTCGGATTCGGACCTGAAGCGCTTAACGCGCTCAAATTACGAGTGGCCCAAAAATTGTATTTTATAAATTGAAAGTCGCGTAAAATTGTATTGAAAGTCGCGCCATGGCTGGTCAAGGCGACGGGATGCTGGTGGGAGAGATAGACGGGGTAGAATCGACCCAGGACCTCGGGGAAATGTATGTGGAGGAAAGGGAGGAGGAGAACAATGGCAATGTGGTTGAGGAGGTTTCAGGCGCGCAAAATGGCGCCCTCGCGCACGAGGTTGAGGAGGCACAAAATGGCGGCGCTGCGGCAGCCGAGACCGCAGCGCTGGGGAAATTGGACCTCTTCGCGGCGCAGATGATGGGGTATATGAAAAAAATGGCTGAAAAATCCAGCAGGGACATGGACAATAAATTTGAGGGTTTAGACAAGAAATTTGAGGGGTTAGACAATGGGATAGAAGGGGTGAAACATGGGTTAACGGGGGTGGAAAATAGAATGGCTGCCCAGGAGAATCAGATAGAGGGGGTGAAAGATGGGTTAAGGGGGTTAGAAAACACAATGGACGACAAATTGCGGGAAGTAGGGGAGCAATCCGCCCGGGAAATCAAACGGATGGGGAACCGGAGAGAGGAGGTGAAAATCGGGTTAGAAGGTAAATTGTATGCTCAGAGGGATGAATTGGGACAGATGAGGGTGGCATCTACAAAAGAGATGGAGGAGATGAAGGATGAAATACGACGAGGTGTAAGCGAGGAGGTCTCGGGGGTACGCGAGGAGGTAAAGCGAGGTGAGAAGCGTATGGAGAAAGAGATGAGAAATGGAACGGCAAAGTTACAAGGGGGCATAGAGGACCTGACGCAGGAGGTAGAACAGCTGACGGTGGGACGGACGGAGTTAGTGGAGCAGGTACAAAAGAACACTGCGGTACTCGGGGGGTTAAAAGCGAAACAAAAAGACATCAAGGACGACTTGATAGCGATGAAGAGGCAATGTCATATGGTATGTGAGGGACTGACAACGAGGTTGGACGAGGTGACAGAAGTAATGGAGACGAAGGACCGGGAGGTGAGGACGCACATAGAAACGGTCAAGGTAGCCTTAGATGATGAGATAGAGGAGATGCACCGGGAAATAAAAGAGGTGAAGCAAAAGTTAAAGGAGGTGGAAGAGGGGGTGAGTGAAATTAAGAAGAGACGGACGGAAACTAAGAGAGAAATACAGGAGGAGGTGATGGAATATGTGCAAGGTCGGTGCTCAAATCGTGATGATGTGCTCGCTAACCAAATAAAGAGTTTGCAGGTGGCGAAGGAGGTGCGGAGACGAGGTGTCAAGGTGAGTGGCGATATACGTGGAAATGTATATGATGTGAGGGGAGCTACAGTCGGCTTGGGGGTTGATTTGGATCCGGGTGTTCGTGAGAGGCCGTTGGTGAAGTGTGCGACAGGTACGGTGTGCGAAGGAGGAGGTGTGCGAGAATGTCCAACTCTGGGGTGTGTAAGGAAAAAGTGCGCGCCGAGGAGTGAGTGTGCTGTCGAGAGTGAGTTGGTCGTAGCACGTGTGCGAGGGAGCACATGGAAGCACGTAGTGGGGAGTGTTACGGAGGAAGTAACGGGAGAGTGTGCGCAAGAGGATGCACGAGAAAGGTGTGTAATGGACGGGTGCATGGGGAAAGAGTGCGCTGTCAAGAATAAAGGAGAATGTACACCTGTGGTGAGTGTTACAGAGGATGTAACGGAAGCATGCACGCCTGTGGTGAGTGTTACGGAGGGTGTAAAGGGAGAGTGTGCGCGAGAAAGGTGTGTAACGGACGGGTGCATGAGTAAAGAGTGCGCTGGCGAGAGTAAGGGTGAGTGCGCGACCGAGTGTGGTTGTAAAAGTAGTGAGAGTGACACGGAGCGTGAGTTGGTTGTGGCAGGTGAGAGAGGATGTACACCTGGAATGAAGGATGCACACCTGGAATGGTAGAGCGTGTGTGGGAATGCACACTTGAGTTAGTAGTGAGGCACGTGGTTGGGTGTGCAAGTGAGAGCACACCTGTGGTTGTCACCGAGGAGGTGACCGAGAAGGGGGCGCGAAGAGGTGTGTTGGTGAGGTGTGCGAACGACGAGTGTGTGCAAAGGTGTGCGGTGGTCAGGTGTGTGACGAAGTCTGTGAGCGAAAGAACGAGTGCAATAACGAAGTATGCGGGGTGTACGGGCGGCGTTGGAGCACCGAGCTCAGTGAGGGTGAAAGGGGTCTCGTATGCGTGTGAGCATGCAGGTGAAGCATCGACGGTAACCGGGTTAGCGGTTAGAGCGACGTATAGCCGAATCGGGCCTTCGGTGCGAACCGGGCAGCTTCGCGTTCCGTGAGGACCAGCGGGGATCCGAACCACGGCGGTTTCGAAAGAACCGCCGTACGCGATCCACGCTGGGCCTCGCTCAGAACGGCCACGTCCGTGCTCCACGAGGCGGAGCGGACAGCCCGATAGGAAGGGTCGTCATGGCGACCCCTTTTTGTTGAGGCGTTCCGGCAGGTCGAGATCGGGCCATTGGACGGCTCTGTGCCGGGATGGTGCGTGGGATCTCGGCCCGGGTAAACCTCCTTCCCTGCACCGAGTGCCGGACGCATCCAGCCGCCGGCACCAAACAACCCGCATTCATTGCTCGGCTTTACGAAGCCGGGCTTTAGAGATGAATTGGCGCACCGAGAGGCTCAAGTGAGTAGACTGTGATGATGAGGATAGTGTTTTGGACCCGAAATTAGAAAAACAAAATTTGATGATTGGCAAAGGATTGGCAGAGTGATGATTGGCAGATTGGTAGTGATTGGCAAATTTTTAATTAGCTGGAATTTGGTGAGCAAAATTGATAGTAGAAGATACCCGATGTGGTGGGATGGCAACTCTGCCATCTCTCACAGCGGGGGCAAAGGAGCACTAGTTTTATGGGGTTTATGGCAGTGTAAGCTCGCCGAGGGAGGGTTTGGATAATGTGTAGGGACCTAGAAGATGACCTCAGGTAACGGTAAGATTAGGTAGTGACAATGATACCTTTGTAAATCAAACTGTTGTAATAAAGGGTGGAATGCATGATTGCGGTACATGGTTGCAGCAGCACAAATTCATCTTCATTGTAAAAAGGGAACATCACAGCTTCCTGAAATAAACCTGAATAAAAGCAAGTGTCTCAGTTCAAAAGTTGACCTCAAGTTACATAAGAGGAAGAAAAAAGATGAAAGATGGAAGATGGTAATCCTCTTATGGATGGCTTCCATAAGAGGAAGATGGTAATCTCTCTCATGCACAGATTTATACCATCTCGTCTTCAGTTGTCATCCCCTTCCTCCCGTCCATGGTACACGGAATCTTGTGGTGAGGCTGTTGCCCTGAAACAACTTGCTTTCGTCTCCTGGAAAGGAAATCCAACAGAAGGAAATCTCATTTCCTTTCACAAAGCCCGAAAAAAGTGTGTGTCCACCCTCAGGAGAGCCAGGAAACAATATCTCACCATTCTCAAGACCGAACTCTCTTATCTGTCTCCCTCTTCCAAATCCTGGTGGCGTCTGGTCAAATCTGTTTCTGGTGTTTGTTCCCCCTCCATCCCCTCCCTCACCTCAAACGGCTTAACGGCTGACTCCGCACGTGAAAAAGCTGAATGCCTCAACTCTGTGTTTGCATCTAAATCTTGTGTCCCAAACCCATCCCTCTCTGTACCCACCGTACCCAGTCGTACCCAGCTGCTCCTGGACTCTGTGTCCTTTCCTCCTGACAAGGTGGAAAAGTTTCTGTCAACCCTCGACTCTGATTCTGCAACTGGTCCTGACGGCATCAGCCCACGGGTCCTAAAATCATGTTCTTCTGCTCTTTCACTCCCTCTTTCTGTTCTCTTCACCCTCTCTTTTGCTCAAGGTCATCTGCCATCTGCTTGGAAATCAGCCAACATCACCGGTTTGCACAAAAAAGGTGCAAAAACTGATCCCAGCAACTACAGACCAATCAGCCTTCTCCCAATTATCAGCAAAGTCATGGAATCCATCATTGCTTCAGATATTAAATCTTTCCTCTTCTCCAATGGCTTGATCTCTGATCATCAATTTGGTTTCAGACCTGGTCACTCTACTCTGGACATGCTGCTTCTGCTTTCTCAACAATGGATGGAGGTCCTCAACGCCAAACAGGAAATTAGAGCTGTCTCCCTTGACATTTCACGTGCCTTCGATATGGTCTGGCACCCTGCTCTGCTCACCAAACTCTCCTCCTTTGGTATCCATGGAAATCTCCACGCATGGCTGGCGGACCTCTTCTCTGGTCGTAGTCAACGTGTGGCCCTGAATGGGTTTCTCTCATCTCCTCTTCCTGTTCAGGCTGGAGTTCCCCAAGGCAGTGTTCTGGGCCCTGTGCTTTTTTTGGTCTTCATCAATGATCTCTCTGACTCTCTTGAAAATCCTCTCTATCTCTTTGCTGACGACTCTACTCTCTGTCGCTCCATTCCTCATCCCTCAGATCGGCAGTCTGCAGCCTCCTCACTCTCTGCAGACCTGGACAAAATCACAGACTGGTCAAACAAGTGGAACATGTCTTTCAATCCTGACAAATCTCACACTCTTACAATGTCTCTCCGAAAGGACCGACTGGACAACCCTCCCATCTACTTTCTCAACAATCCTCTCCAAGAAGTTCTGTCGCTCAAGCTTTTGGGTCTCACTATCTGCCATGATCTTTCTTGGGAAAACCACATTTCCAAGCTGGCCTCCAAAGCCAGTCGCCGACTGGGCATCCTCCATCGTGCGAAGTCCTTCCTTGGCACACATGAGCTCCTCACCACATACAAGGCTTTCATCCGCAGCTCAATGGAATACTGTTCCCCCCTCTGGGCTGGTGCTCCTGCCTCACACCTTGCTCGGCTTCACGCTGTTGAGGCCAAAGCTTTCAGAATCATTGGAATCTCCTGCGATGTAGTCAACACCGAGGGCCTTTCACTCACTCACCGCAGGCAGGTTGGTGGTCTTTCTGTCTTCTACCGACTCCTCTCCGGCCTTGCTCCCCCAGCTCTCTCTGTGCTCTGTCCCCCCAATATTCCTTCAGGTCGCACAAGATCTGCCTGCAACCCTCTTATGGTTAAACTGCCAAAGTCTAGGCTCTCTGCTCACCTTCACTCTTTCATTCCCCTTTTCTCCCGCCTCTGGAACAAACTCCCCCACTCCCTTCAATCCCACTCCTCCCTCCAGGTCTTTAAAACAGCTGTTCACCACCATCTCTTATCTTCCCCCATCGAAAACCTTGATCTTTTCTACCCCCGGTAATTCACCCCAGAGTCCTTGCAGTGTTCATATGTTTTATTCCTCTCCCACCTCCCCCCAAGTCTTCCCGATGTCCCTGCTCTCAAATGTTGTGTTTGTGTCCTTCCCCCTCTTCCCCCTCTCTTTTGTGTCCTTCCCCCTCTCTCCCCATCTTGTCTGCCGCTCCCCTTGTTTTTTGTGTTTTGTGTGTCGGTTTGTCTTTTTGTGTGATTAATGTTAGCTCTTTCACGAGCCTCGATCTTGTATACAAAAAAAAAGAAAAAAAAAAAAGTTCAGACCCAGACCCACAATAGAAATTATTAAATACGTGTATACAAAAGACGACGATCATTTCCACTTGTGATGTCATGTCTGAAATTTTCTTCAAGGAAAAAAAAACAAAAAAAACTTTCATTTCCGTATGGATTCTGCTTTTTGTATTTCCTGCAAAATGAAATTCAAACAAAGAGGATGTGAGCAGCAATCAGTGAGAAAAGGGAGAATGCACACAAAACATCCATGGCAAACACTTTTGCTGGAACACATCGTCAACTAAATATTTGCCCGACTCAGGGCTTTTTCACCTGTACAAGGTTTGCAAAACAAATGTACAAGGTTTTCAAAATAAAAACAAAGTTTGCAATCGTTAGCTGCCACTGCAGTGCTTCATGTGTATTGAACACCCTCAGGGCTCTCCCTCTGTTGAACCCACTGCAGCGTCTTGTGCACTGCTGATGCCTTCAGGGCTCTCCCTCTGTTGAACCCACTGCAGCGTCTTGTGCACTGCTGACGCCCTCAGGGCTCTCCCTCTGTTGAACCCACTGCAGCGTCTTGTGCACTGCTGACGCCCTCAGGGCTCTCCCTCTGTTGAACCCACTGCAGCGTCTTGGGCACTGCTGACGCCCCCAGGGCTCTTCTGCTGTGCCACCAACTCATCATTCGCCACAGCGATTGTGCAAGTAGTTGGCTTATAATGGTCACTTCTCTATCAATTTGCTCTTCACGGCTCTCGCTCCCCGTGCCCTCGTACTGTCCGTATCGTCAGATCAGGCCCGATTTTGCCATTTATTTATTTTCCCCTTTTAATCCTTCAAACCCCATTTGAGTTTATTCCTTTCACTTGTTCTCTAGTTTCTCCTGCTGGCCTTCAGCATTATAATTAACATGAATGAATGAATGATCGTTTTAAGGCCATTTTTCCCCGCTGAAGCGGGGGTTAGCCATGCGGGCCCCATGACAATCATGGTTCCCTGTTTGAGGCAATGTTTTTTTGTTTGTTTTCTAATGGCCGGATGCCCTTCCTGACGCCAACCCTAAGTCGCCTCTTACAATGCGCAGGGATACGGTGTACCTATTCTAAATTGGGGTACACACCGGGATCATTCATCCCAGCAAGCTGGTACTCAATTTGCCGACCTCGGAAGGATGACAGGCTGAGTCAACCCCCCTGGCGTTAATTCAGCGATCGACCGAGATTCAAACCCAGGATCCTAGGATCCCAAGCCTGCACCCTAACCGCTAAGCCAACACCAGGCTTTAGCATTATAATTAACAATTATACAGCGTTGGGTTATTTATTCTGTTATTTTCTGTTCTCGTAATTTGTAATAAAGTTATTTGCTTGTCATCGAGGTGGTGTCACTCTTTCACTTACATGGTGCAATTCGGCTCCAAATCAAACTATGTGGGAAATCAAGAGCCAATTAAGAGCAGCTCAACCCGATTGGCTGCCCGAGCTCGCATCAAGAGTCCTGCCCTAAGGGAGTTTCAAACTGCTGCCAAGAAGTGGCAAAATTGAGAATGTCTCTGCATTGGTACCCAAATATATTTATGCAAATGTTAAAATCACATAAAAATCAAACTTCATTGTTGAAGACATTCTGCATGGACGAATAGAATGCATGCAATTTTAACATGAGAAAATTCGATTCCTTTTGCTGCATTGTTGAAAATTATGGGCAGATTTCTTCCAGTTGCTCTCAGGAAGCCAGGCCGGCTGCCCCGTCTGCCAGCACTTCTGGTTAAGGAACCTCATGGTGACTTGTTTGAGAAAATATACCTTTTATGCTAAACACTGGACGAGCTCCAAATCAAACTCGTACCCCCGTGTTTTTGGGCAATTTGTCTCGCCCACGGAGAATTACGGCAGAAACATTTTTAAGATGCACGCTTAAGTCCGGACTTGCCCACTTTCCCTTAATGATCAATGTGTTTGGGGATCTTAAGAGGATGTCTCTCTGTGTCAGGTGATGATGAGAGGTTGGCTCTGTCACTGCAGCTCAATTAAGGTCGACTTATGAGGAATATTTCAATCTTTACTGCACCTCATTTAAACCATTTAAAAAAAAAACTTTTTAAAACTGCATTTCCATCACATCCAACAATTATCAAAATGTAATTCCCAAAACATGGAAAACAAAAGCCATAATAATGGGCATCCACACTTTTAAGTGTCTTTTCATTTTACAGCATCATGAAACACGTCACTTCAACTTTACCTCCTTCAGCAGATCTTTCAGCTTGAGATATGCATCTTCCAAATTATCATTTACAATAACGTCATCGAACATCCCCTGTTCCTTGCCTGGAAGAAACAAAGAACAAAAACAAAATATTTTCTGGGTAATACCGGTAGAAATCTCGAATCCAGATCAATTATTGTACAATATCAAGGGTTTTGAACAATTGAGTTTTCGGAAAACACAGGGAGGTGCAGACAATGCCCAGCATGGTAATTTGGGTGTTGCCATAATCTGATAGGGCCACTGGTCTGTTTCAGGGGAATGTTTCAAAAATAAATGTCGGAAGTTCGCTTATTTAGAAGTGAGACTTCAGTGCCTGTATCAACCAAAAGCGAGCAACAATTTCCGATGATCCTTTTTTTCAAAGATGTAGGTGTGTCGATGGGTAGGCATCGGGTTGCACAACTTTGGCATCGGGTTCCAACTTGATGGTGTAAGTACCGGGTAGAGTACCAGTTGTTTCGCCAAGTTCTAGGAACTCATCCTGCACTTCTCGGAGTATTTCACTCCAAAAGGATGACAGCCAGACGATCAAGCTGAGAGCCTCAGCTGTGCTTCTGGGGAGTACATTCTCTTGATTGAGATTGACTATTTCAAAGGTCATGGCAAAGGAGTTACCCTTGCATTTCACAGGCAAATCAATAGCTCCTGTGGGTTGAATTTGGTGATTCGATTAGGTTCAAAGAAATTTCGGAGCTCCACTGTACGTATTCTTTTTTGATAGTTAGAAAAAATGAGCATATTACAACTATCTCCAATATCAACATGGAATTTCACTTTGTAATTTTTCCAGCACAATAACTGTCCATATGTTGCCAGATGCTGCATTATTAACAATCTGTGCTGGATGTATGTTGAGGATATAACGTTCACCTGGCTCACAAACTTGACATCCACTGAACGTACAACTATTTTCAAGCAGCGACACAAACACTGCCAACCAGTGGTTGGGCTTTTTGCAATAGCAACATGTAGATCCTATTGCTGGGCATGTACCCCGACTCCATGAATGTTGTGGGTTTTTACCACAATTTGGGCAGAATTTTGTTGGTTCTCCAACAGAAGGTTGGTGCTTGATGGTGAAAACGTGAATTTGGTTATGACTCTCAATGTGGGCTGTATTTGTTCGACACAGAAAAGTTGAGAGACACAAGTGCCTGTCATGCACAATGCGGAACATACTTCTCACCTTCACCTCAGGTTCATGTCTTGTAAATTTCTCTGCCCTCCTGTCCAATCCAAAAATCAAAGTCGCGGGGATCCAGGAAGGGGGAGACGAAGCAAATTCTCTTTGTAAATGTGTATCGTGTAGTGGCCCTCCCGGTCGAAGATGGCATTACAAGTCCCAGCGGTTCACATTATTTTATAAATAATATCTCTATGAAAACCTTATACAGTATAATCGAAAATACTTGGCCAATTTACATACGTGATCTCCATGCACGACTAAACCTCTGGACAAAACACGTTGAAAAGTGGTGATTGTGCTCTGGGTGTGTATGAGAACGAACTTAAAAACCAATGTTTTCAGGGGTTTTTTAGGCTTTTGCGTTAAAACAAATATGGCGGCCGAACCAAGTGACCAATGACGTCATCATTATGACTAACAACTCTACATGGATGTGCTGGAGGCATACGCTACATGGATGTGCTGGAGGCATACTCTATATGGATGTGCTGGAGGCATACTCTATATGGATGTGCTGGAGGCATACTCTATATGGATGTGCTGGAGGCATACTCTATATGGATGGGCTGGAGGCATACTCTGTCAAAGCGCCTTTGGGCTTCTTGAAAAGCGCTATACAAAAATAAATGAATTATTATCATTATATATTTTTTCTCCACTAATTTATCCCGAGATGACGCTCAAGAATTTCATCTTAATCGGATGAGTTTGTACTTGTAGAATTATACTGTCATAATGGAGGCACCAATGACATCATCTATTTTATTCCCCATGGAGAGCTCTTTACAATGAGCCATGTCTCAATTTTTTCTATTCAGCGCTTTCGGAGATATAGAGGTGCAAAGTTTTTTGGTTTTTCCAAGATGGCGCCCATACCACGTGACCTAAGACGTCATAATTATTTTTAAAAATTATACAGGTGGAGTTGCACCTATGGTGAAAATTTCCCATCTATCGGACCAACGGTTGCAGAGAAAATCATATTTATTCTGTGCGGAAAAATAAACAAACAAACAGATAAAATCACTCACAGAGCGACACTTGGCAAAACAGAACAAAGTGGAATGGCACTCAGTAGAGCATCCTTTTAACCTCAAACATAGTTGTTGGTTGAATTCGGTTGGCTGATATGAAAATCCTATTCAAATTTCAAGTCAATCAAATGAAAATTGAGGCTTTTAGAAATTTGAAAAAAGCGGTTGTCCTTGGGCCTATGTTGACCTTTTGGCCTATGCTGATCTCAAAAATAGTTGTTGGTTGAATTCAGTTCACTGGTGTGTATATCCCATTCAAATTTCAAGTGAATCATATGAAAATTGAGTATTTTAGAAATTTGAAATTGTTGACTTTTGGCCTATGTTTCTCTTTTGGCCTATGGTGATCTCAAAAATAGTTGGTGGTGGAACTCAGTTCGCTGATATGTAAATCCCAGCCCCCCCAGCTCTCTTTGGGCTCTGTCCCCCAAATATTCCTACAGGTCGCACAAGATCTGCCTGCAACCCTCTTATGGTTAAACTGCCAAAATCAAGACTCTCTGCTCACCTTCACTCCTTTATTCCTCTTTTCTCCCGCCTCTGGAACAAACTCCCTCACTCTCTTCAATCCCACTCCACCCTCCAGGTCTTTAAAACAGCTGTTCACCACCATCTCTTATCTTCCCCCATCCAAAACCTTGATCTTTTCAACCCCCGCTAATTTCGGTCCCCTTGTGTTTTGTACCTCTCTCCCCCCCCCCCCCCCCCCTTCCCACGCCTCCTCCACCAAGCCCTCTCCCTCCCACACTTCTCCCTGCTCTCAAATGTTGTGTTTGTGTGTTTGTGTGTGTGTGTTTGTGTGTTTGTGTGCTTCCCCTTCTCTCCCCATCTTGTCTTCCGCTCCCTCTTTTTATATATTTTGTTTGTCTGGTTGATTTGTTTGTGAAATAAATGTTAGCTCTTTCACAAGCCTCGATTCAGTATTACTCTAGTAGCTCATGGTGGTTGAGTATGCACTTTATTGTACAGACCTAAACTCTTCAGGAATCCACTAATTGAAGGTCCAGGAACAATATTTGGTTGGTAACACATTTGCCACTGACGGCGAAATAGCTGAAATGGCCATACCCCTTTTTGGGCCACGCCCCCTTTTTTGCCGTGACTGTATCTACAGAACCGTTGGACCTAGGAGGTTGCCCGACCACTCAAAATTTGCGCAATGGCCACATTATGGGGGGTCAGTAATACATTTTCATATCCAAAAGTCAATGGTTTTTAAGATAATTGCCAAAAACCGATTTCAACATGTTACGAACTACAATTGTATGATACCACCAAGGCCACAACATTATATGACACTTATACCTTTTGCATCATCCTATTTTGGAATTTACTTATTTGGATTTCTACACTTTTCGCCTTTACTACAGCCACAAAACGTGACACATTTAATGTTCCTGTCTCTGCAAGTGCACGTTTTGGTACTCATACATGCTCTTGGGCATTTGCATGGAGGAGGCAGGTCATCGGGCCTGCACGATACTGGCAGTATCACTGGTGTTATGCCAACGTCCGTTGCTTCATACCCATACTGGAGTGGATCTGGTTTGGTGACGGCAGGAGTTGGGGCTTGCAACCACATCTTACACTGAAGAAATGCTCGCTTTATGTGTTCTCGTAGCGTTGATGAACAGCACACAAGCTGGTTGAAGTCCAGTTCTTTCTTGGAGTTGTGGTACTGCTCCCATCGATATTCATCGAAAGTGGAACAGTCGGTCTTCTTTAATCCAGACACAAGGAACTTTTCAGCATTGCTTGTTATCTGTGGTGACAGTTCTTCTACACCAAACCCTTCCAGTAGGGAGAGATCGATGGATGCTTTCAGGCCAGACAGCTTTGGACCCACCTTGCTGGTACTGTCGCAACCGCTGAGAGCATGAATGGCTGGGAGACACGACACCAAACCGTTGTCCAGTTGATCAACCAACATGTGGACTGGTACAGTTTTCTTTGTTTTCCGGTTACCAAGCTTCACGTACAGCTTTTGTAGTTGCCAGGTTGTGTTGAAGTGGAAGATGAGGTTGACAAAGACATCTGTGTCAGGCGAGTCGACCAAGACTGATTGAACCCCGTGTTTCACAACACCATCATTAATATGGAACATGATTCTGTCGTCGGCTTCTTCTTGGTTGCTTGAGAGCTCTGCGATCTGTGTTTCAGTGCCAGCTAACAGTTTCCTGCATTCACCCCCATATACTCCTCCAAAGAATATTTCCTTGTCCGACTCGACATTCTGCAGCATCCACTTGAAGACATACTCCTGCAACCGAACTTTGTTCAACATTGAGCTCCAGAACATATCAAGATCGACAGGGAGTTTCTGATTGTCAGACCCAATGGTGATTGTGATTTGTTCTGAGGAACTTCGCTGTGCCCGTTCCATTTGCTTGATTGATGATTTTTGATAAACATCAAAAATAATGTCTATTCTTGTGGACACGGAGCCTGTAGCAAGAATCCTGTTGGAAAGACTCTCAGCCAATTCCCCGAATGTGTGAAGGCCCATCTTTTTCATCGGTAGTTTACGCACAAGTGCCATGAAGTCCACTATTGTCATCTGAGCGTCACTCTTTACATTCCTCGTCTCCTGTGGAAGGCGACTGACAAGTTCCCTGGCTAAGGAGGCTTTATCGGGCTTCTTCAATTTGATGCCATCTTTACATTCAGTGGTGAGGAACTGGGATGTGCTGGTCAATTCATACTTCAGGAGTTCTAGCATGCTGTACCCTCTTTCTCTAGCATAGTCAATGTACCTAACCGTTTCCGCTGCATCCTTTTTCGCCATCGATTTCTTCGCTGTGAACGGAGTAGAAGTACGTTTCACGAAAACAGTCTTGCGGTTGGTAGGGATTGTATCATGTAGGTGCTTCTCCTTATCCTGAAATCTGGTCTCAACAAACTCTTCATAACTCTTCTCACCAATTTCCAGGCATTCAAGTAATCCGTCGACAACCTCCTGGGGAATGTCAGCTCCAGTAGAGATGTTCTGAAGTCTGATTCCAGCGTCGAACGGATTGTTGATGGATTTTATGTAATCCAGAAGGGCCTTTGCACGAACATGGCCAATCTTCGTAGAACTTGGATTGAACTCATGGTGTAGGCTCAGCTCACTGTCATCTTTGTCTCCCAAGTTGCACCATTCCAGCAGCTGTGCCACATGAAGATCTTTCTCATGCTTTAGGAGATTCCATAAGGCTACTGCTTCTTTCTGTCTGGTCATCCCAATGATACCTCCAGCAACCTTGGCGGGTTTATTGTAACACTTCTCGAGTGCCATGTCAAATCCTACTGCACTGCCTTGTCGGGTAGTGTGGTACATCACCCATCCACCATCTGTAAAGCATCTGTAGATACCCGGGAACTTCCTTTGTAGGTCCAGGCAATCTTCAAGGAACAGCGTACCCCATCTGCTATAGTTTGTCCGGCCAAACCCGAAGAACAAAGGCATGCACCTCCGCACAGCTGAAACGAAAAGATGCCTTGCCTTGCCGAAAAATCGCCTTGCCGAATAGAGTGTGTAAGATCTCTCAGGATAGGATACAGCTCATCCAGAAACAAGCTCCAGTACCTCACATTCTCATTACAGGCCGTTTCTTTCCATTCGGTGAAATACTTCTTCAAGTCTGCATGTAAGATCTTGCTTTCTTCCCAAATCTCTCTGAACTCTGTATGGTCACTATCTAAAGCCTGCTGCATCTTAGTTTCCATGGTCTCTATTTGCTGGTCTAATTCACAACTAGTACTGTCCTGGTCAGGTTGAAACTTCTCAAACATAAGAACTGTCATCACCTCTGATACAAGACTCATTCCCTCCTTGCCTTTGCAATAGTGACCTCCAGTCATGACACTATTCTCTACAACGAGCTTGCCAAAGGCTTCAGTCTCAATCAAAGCCAGATCAATACCGATACAGCCTAAAAACTTCCCAAGGCAAGCGATGACTGCTTCGTAAACATCGTAAACTGCTTCGTCTGCTGGGCTTGATAACACTGAAGTTTCCTGTACAAAATATTTTTGATTAATTAATGATATGGAACAAATATTGTTTCAGATTGATTTAATGTGCATATAATAAATGCAACTATTATTTAAAAACTTACCATGTTTTAGTCACAGCAAGCAGGGATCGAAAGTAGAATTACTTGCCATCAGAGAACACTTTAACACTTCACCTAAACACCTTCACCTAAGAACAGAGGAGAAAGAGTTAAATTGCCTGTAATCTAGGCCTCTTCGGCCTCTACTTGCTTCTCGGTGCGACGCCATGTTGTTTTATGGGATACCGCTGCCTGCATGCAGGCTCAACGACAAAACACCCATGACCGGAATTTCTAGCCATGTCTAGACTCTAGTCTAGACTCTAGACTAAATTCTAGTCTAGACTCTAGTCTAGACTCTAGTCTTGACTCTAGTCTAGACTCTAGTCTAGTCTAGACTCTTCAGGAATCAAGTAATTGAACAATAGGAACAGGAACAGGAACAATTACGAATAATATTGTAGTTCGTAACATGTTGAAATCGGTTTTTGGCAATTATCTTAAAAACCATTGACTTTTGGATATGAAAATGTATTACTGACCCCCCATAATGTGGCCATTGCGCAAATTTTGAGTGGTCGGGCAACCTCCTAGGTCCAACGGTTCTGTAGATACAGTCACGGCAAAAAAGGGGGCGTGACCCAAAAAGGGGTGTGGCCATTTCAGCTATTTCGCCGTCAGTGGCAAATGTGTTACCAACCAAATATTGTTCCTGGACCTTCAATTAGTGGATTCCTGAAGAGTTTAGGTCTGTACAATAAAGTGCATACTCAACCACCATGAGCTACTCTAGTATATACACAAAAAAAAAAAAAAAAAATTGAGGATTTTAGAAATTCCAAAAAAAGTGGTTGACCTTTGGCCTACGTTGACCTTTTGGCCTACGCTGATCTCAAAAATAGTGGGTGGTTGAATTCAGTTAGCCGATATGTAAATCCCAGTCAAGGTAAATCCGCAATATCCCAGTCAAGGTAATCAGGGTATCCCCGACCATCAAACTAAATGTTCGCCATAGTTCACAGATGTTCGATGAGCGTTGTGTCAGGTCAGATTTTTCGATTCAAACAGACATTCTGACCCCATGCAACAAGATGGCGGCACCGGAAAGGGTTTAATTATGCAAGTCACCAAGTCACATGACATCCTGCAGTGCCGCGCAGAGCAGAAACTAATAATATTATTAAACACACATTACATTTTTTCCCTCTAATTCTTCTTCCTCTGTGTTTTTCTTCGTATTTTCTTCCTCATAATATTTGTCCCCTCACTTCTTTTTTTTCCGTTCTCCAATTTTCCTCATCGCCATCTTGGCGGGCCATTCCAATCGCCGACGTCGTACGGGTGACGGTGAATCAACCCATCAGGCGGACTTCTGAGATTAAAACGTCGGCGAATCAACATCGTGAGAAAATCTTTCACTTGTTGTCGATCGACGTTAATCTTGAGCAACCGTCACTTTTCCTCGTTTTCGTTTGACGTTGGGTGAACGTTTCTGTGAGGAATTCGGTTTTTCTTGTTCAAACCCGTTTGTTTTCATGCAATGTTTAACGATCCCACTGGTATAAATGTAAAGATTCTCATTTTTATTTTGTCTCAATATCGCGATCTCACTCACGATTGTTCGCCATTTTGTGAGTGGAATCGAAATTTCTGGCAAGCGGCCTTGCTTGCTTAAATTGGTATTTCCTTTGCTAGTTTCCCCTCAGATACTTTGTAGTTCTTTCGTTTTAGTTTATTCCTCGGTGTTTTATTAAGTTTTATGTGATATGTAAGAAATCCCATCGTTTACCGAATATACGACCGTTCTTTGTCGCTGTTGCGCAGTTTCCCGCCACTGCGGAAAATCGCCGTTCTTATGCTGATTTACTTAGGCCTACTTGGATTTACTTGGATGAAGTAAATTTGGATTTACTCTTAATTTAAAGATTTAATCTTTGGACGTTTTTAAATCTCCAAATAATCGCACGCATTCCTATTTTTTGTTTATATATTTTGTATATGAATAAGATGACAGAAATGCAAAATAGAAATTGTAAAAAAAATAATCTGTCATTTAGATTCTTCACTGTGGTATTTGTAATGTTTTGCCAACCTCTCCTCTCCCACCCTCCTCCCCGACAAGGTCGGAGATAGGGGGAGGGAGGGGCGGCGACGGGTGGGGGGGAGGGAGGGGCGGCGACGGGTGGGAGGGAGGGGCGGAGACGGGTGGGAGGGAGGGGCGGAGACGGGTGCGAGGGAGGGGCGGAGACGGGTGCGAGGGAGGGGCGGAGACGGGTGGGAGGGAGGGGCGGAGACGGGTGCGAGGGAGGGGCGGAGACGGGTGGGAGGGAGGGGCGGAGACGGGTGGGAGGGAGGGGCGGAGACGGGTTGGAGGGAGGGGCGGAGACGGGTGGGAGGGAGGGGCGGAGACGGATGGGAGGGAGGGGCGGAGACGGGTGGGGGGATGGGGTGGAGGGAGGGGCGGAGACGGGTGGGAGGGAGGGGCGGAGACGGGTGGGTGGATGGGGCGGAGACGGGTGGGGGGATGGGGCGGAGACGGGTTGGAGGGAGGGGCGGAGACGGGTGGGGGGATGGGGCGGAGACGGGTGGGGGGAGGGGGCGGAGACGGGTGGGGGGAGGGGGCGGAGACGGGTGGGGGCAGGGGGCGGAGACGGGTGGGAGGGAGGGGCGGAGACGGGTGGGAGGGAGGGGCGGAGACGGGTGGGGGGATGGGGCGGATACGGGTGGGAGGGAGGGGCGGATACGGGTGGGAGGGAGGGGCGGATACGGGTGGGAGGGAGTCGTGGATACGGGTGGGAGGGAGGGGCGGATACGGGTGGGGGGATGGGGCGGATACGGGTGGGAGGGAGGTGCGGAGACGGGTGGGGGGAGGGGGCGGAGACGGGTGGGGGGAGGGGGCGGAGACGGGTGCGAGGGATGGGGCGGAGACGGGTGGGGGGAGGGGCAGAGACGGGTGGAGAGAGGGGGAGGAGACGGGTGGGAGGGAGGGGGCGGAGACGGGTGGGAGGGAGGGGGCGGAGACGGGTGGGAGGGATGGGGCGGAGACGGGTGGGAGGGGCGGGGATGGGTGGGATGGAGGGGCGGAGACGGGTGGGAGGATGGGGCGGATACGGGTGGGGGGATGGGGTGGATACGGGTGGGAGGGAGGGGCGGATACGGGTGGGGGGATGGGGTGGATACGGGTGGGGGGATGGGGCGGATACGGGGGGTGGGATGGGGTGGATACGGGTTGGGGAATGGGGCGGATACGGGTGGGGGGATGGGGCGGAGACGGGGGGGGAATGGGGCGGAGACGGGTGGGGGGATGGGGCGGAGACGGGTGGGGGGATGGGGCGGAGACGGGTGGGAGGGAGGGGCAGAGACGGGTGGGAGGGAGGGGCGGAGACGGGTGGGGGGATGGGGCGGAGACGGGTGGGGGGATGGGGCGGAGACGGGTTGGAGGGAGGGGCGGAGACGGGTGGGGGGATGGGGCGGAGACGGGTGGGGGGAGGGGGCGGAGACGGGTGGGGGGAGGGGCGGAGACGGATGGGGGGAGGGGGCGGAGACGGGTGGGAGGGAGGGGCGGAGACGGGTGGGAGGGAGGGGCGGAGACGGGTGGGAGGGAGGGGCGGAGACGGGTGGGAGGGAGGGGCGGAGACGGGTGGGGGGATGGGGCGGATACGGGTGGGAGGGAGCATCGGATACGGGTGGGAGGGAGGGGCGGATACGGGTGGGAGGGAGTCGTGGATACGGGTGGGGGGATGGGGCGGATACGGGTGGGGGGATGGGGCGGATACGGGTGGGAGGGAGCGTCGGATACGGGTGGGAGGGAGGGGCGGATACGGGTGGGAGGGAGTCGTGGATACGGGTGGGAGGGAGGGGCGGATACGGGTGGGGGGATGGGGCGGAGACGGGTGGGGGGAGGGGGCGGAGACGGATGGGGGGAGGGGGCGGAGACGGGTGGGAGGGAGGGGCGGAGACGGGTGGGAGGGAGGGGCGGAGACGGGTGGGGGGATGGGGCGGATACGGGTGGGAGGGAGCGTCGGATACGGGTGGGAGGGATGGGGCGGAGACGGGTGGGAGGGGCGGGGATGGGTGGGATGGAGGGGCGGAGACGGGTGGGAGGATGGGCCGGAGACGGGGGGGGGAATGGGGCGGAGACGGGTGGGGGGATGGGGCGGAGACGGGTGGGGGGATGGGGCGGAGACGGGTGGGAGGGAGGGGCGGAGACGGGTGGGGGGATGGGGCGGAGACGGGTGGGGGGATGGGGCGGAGACGGGTTGGAGGGAGGGGCGGAGACGGGTGGGGGGATGGGGCGGAGACGGGTGGGGGGAGGGGGCGGAGACGGATGGGGGGAGGGGGCGGAGACGGGTGGGAGGGAGGGACAGAGACGGGTGGGAGGGAGGGGCGGAGACGGGTGGGGGGATGGGGCGGATACGGGTGGGAGGGAGCGTCGGATACGGGTGGGAGGGAGGGGCGGATACGGGTGGGAGGGAGTCGTGGATACGGGTGGGAGGGAGGGGCGGATACGGGTGGGGGGATGGGGCGGATACGGGTGGGAGGGAGGTGCGGAGACGGGTGGGGGGAGGGGGCGGAGACGGGTGGGGGGAGGGGGCGGAGACGGGTGGAGAGAGGGGGAGGAGACGGGTGGGGGGAGGGGCGGAGACGGGTGGAGAGAGGGGGAGGAGACGAGTGGGAGGGAGGGGGCGGAGACGGGTGGGAGGGATGGGGCGGAGACGGGTGGGAGGGGCGGGGACGGGTGGGATGGAGGGGCGGAGACGGGTGGGAGGATGGGGCGGATACGGGTGGGGGGATGGGGCGGATACGGGTGGGAGGGAGGGGCGGATACGGGTGGGGGGATGGGGTGGATACGGGTGGGGGGATGGGGCAGATACGGGGGGTGGGATGGGGTGGATACGGGTTGGGGAATGGGGCGGATACGGGTGGGGGGATGGGGCAGAGACGGGGGGGGGGGGAATGGGGCGGAGACGGGTGGGGGGATGGGGCGGAGACGGGTGGGAGGGGCGGGGATGGGTGGGATGGAGGGGCGGAGACGGGTGGGAGGATGGGGCGGAGACGGGGGGGGGAATGGGGCGGAGACGGGTGGGGGGATGGGGCGGAGACGGGTGGGGGGATGGGGCGGAGACGGGTGGGAGGGAGGGGCGGAGACGGGTGGGGGGATGGGGCGGAGACGGGTGGGGGGATGGGGCGGAGACGGGTTGGAGGGAGGGGCGGAGACGGGTGGGGGGATGGGGCGGAGACGGGTGGGAGGGGCGGGGATGGGTGGGATGGAGGGGCGGAGACGGGTGGGAGGATGGGGCGGAGACGGGGGGGGGAATGGGGCGGAGACGGGTGGGGGGATGGGGCGGAGACGGGTGGGGGGATGGGGCGGAGACGGGTGGGAGGGAGGGGCGGAGACGGGTGGGGGGATGGGGCGGAGACGGGTGGGGGGATGGGGCGGAGACGGGTTGGAGGGAGGGGCGGAGACGGGTGGGGGGATGGGGCGGAGATGGGTGGGGGGAGGGGGCGGAGACGGGTGGGGGGAGGGGGCGGAGACGGATGGGGGGAGGGGGCGGAGACGGGTGGGAGGGAGGGGCGGAGACGGGTGGGAGGGAGGGGCGGAGACGGGTGGGAGGGAGGGGCGGAGACGGGTGGGGGGATGGGGCGGATACGGGTGGGAGGGAGCGTCGGATACGGGTGGGAGGGAGGGGCGGATACGGGTGGGAGGGAGTCGTGGATACGGGTGGGAGGGAGGGGCGGATACGGGTGGGGGGATGGGGCGGATACGGGTGGGAGGGAGGTGCGGAGACGGGTGGGGGGAGGGGGCGGAGACGGGTGGGGGGAGGGGGCGGAGACGGGTGGGGGGAGGGGGCGGAGACGGGTGGAGAGAGGGGGAGGAGACGGGTGGGGGGAGGGGCGGAGACGGGTGGAGAGAGGGGGAGGAGACGAGTGGGAGGGAGGGGGCGGAGACGGGTGGGAGGGATGGGGCGGAGACGGGTGGGAGGGGCGGGGACGGGTGGGATGGAGGGGCGGAGACGGGTGGGAGGATGGGGCGGATACGGGTGGGGGGATGGGGCGGATACGGGTGGGAGGGAGGGGCGGATACGGGTGGGGGGATGGGGTGGATACGGGTGGGGGGATGGGGCGGATACGGGGGGTGGGATGGGGTGGATACGGGTTGGGGAATGGGGCGGATACGGGTGGGGGGATGGGGCAGAGACGGGGGGGGGGGGAATGGGGCGGAGACGGGTGGGGGGATGGGGCGGAGACGGGTGGGGGCATGGGGCGGATACGGGTGGGGGCATGGGGCGGATACGGGTGGGGGGAGGGGGCGGAGGCAGGTGGGGGGAGGGGGCGGAGGCAGGTGGGGGGGGGGTGGGTGGAGGGGAAGTGGACATTAAAAATTGAGCTCTGTCCGATCGACCAGCCAATCATCCGTCCATTGACTTTTGTGTTCGTGATATTTCAAAAACCGTTGAACATTTCGCTTTCACGAGTGGGCCTGGTGGTCCCTCAGTCCAAGTTTCATTGGTCCAAATTTGCTTGCTGTACTGCTTGAGCCTTTTACCAACCAATCCCAGATGTTCTAGGGCCAGGGCGGGAGGGATCGGGGCAATCTCTTCACTTCCATGGTGACAGACAGCTTAGAGACTCAGTGGACTTCAAAATAATTTAATACTTTATTACCCTCGCCTGAAGAGAGGGTATTGCATTTGTGTCTGTTTTTTTGATCCACACAGAATAAATATGATTTTCTCTGGAACCGTTGGTCTGATTGACAGGAAATTTTCACCATCGGTGCAACTCCAGCTGTAGAATTTTAAAATTAGAATTATGACGTCATAGGTCACGTGGTATGGGCGCCATCTTGGAAAAACCGAAAAACATTGCACCTCTATATCTCCCAAAGTGCTGCATAGAAAAAATTGGGACATTGCTCATTGTACAGAACTGTTCATGGGGAATAAAATATATTAATGATGATGTCATAAGTGCCTCCATTATGACGTCATAATTCGACAAGTACAAAACTTCATCCAATCAAGATGAAATTTCTTGAGCGGCATCTAGGGATAAACTCGTGGAGAAAAAATAAATTATGACGTCATCGGTCACGTGGTCGACCGCCATTTTTTTTAACACAAAAGCCTTAAAACCACGGCAAACACATCCTGGCGAGGGTCTGCAATCTCTGATTGCTCTTTCTAGTTTTCTAACTGGTATCTCCACCCAGGTCATACTATCCTCTTCAACTAAAGTATCAAACAAGCCCGGCTACGCCGCTGTTGGACTTTCGGTCTTGTTTAATTTGTTTTTTGAAATTATCCCTAAACAAGGGTGAAAGCTACTCAAGGTTTTTGGGTTGTATATAGTACAGTACTCGTATCGGTAATCGGCACTCACACTGACTCCAATCGGCTGATGCTGATTCCCGAAAAATTGCTGATATCGGCCTGTGCTGATTACCGATATCGGCCCAGCGCTAATTAGGTTATTGCACTGAAATAACCTCAGAGTGGGTCCCAGTGTCCATCCCGAACTCCGTTTGTAAGTACGTCAGTTAACATTTGACTAAAACATCTCGCAAACCACCGAACGATTATGGACAAAATTTGGTATGATGCATCAGGACAACAAGGTCTCAAGGGGTTGTGCCTTTTTTTTTTCTTTTTTTTTGTATACAGAATCGAGGCTCGTGAAAGAGCTAACATTTATTTCACAAACAAATCAACCAGACAAACAAAATATATAAAAAGAGGGAGCGGAAGACAAGATGGGGAGAGAAGGGGAAGCACACAAACACAACATTTGAGAGCAGGGAGATGTGTGGGAGGGAGAGGGCTTGGGGGGAGGAGGCGTGGGAAGGGGTGGGGGAAGTAACTCCCATCCAGATTCTCCCATCCAGATGTGCTTCCGATGCGGGGATGAAACGGGGGTTTGCCCCAAATATTGGTATTTCATTCAAAAATCTTCTCATAAACCTGCAGATAGACACAGACCAAACCCATCATGAGTCATCTGGACAATGCCCTAATCTAGAGGTGTGCTCCTCATGGCCGTATCTCCCTCGAAAAGGGGGCCACTGGCCCCATTCCCGAATCCATCATTTTCACTAAAACATCTCCACAACTACAAGAGTGATACGGACCAAATTTGGTGCAATGCATCAGAACAGTCAGGTCTCATGGAGTTGTGCTTCCTATCCGGATACGCCCATTTAAAGGAGATAAAAGGGGGTTTAGCCTCAGTCAGGTAATTTATTTGAAAATCTTCTCAGAAACCGTTGCGAAATAACCATCAGTTCCCCATGGGGTTTATTTTATTAGTTACTAGCCGAAAGCACCCGGCGTTGCCCGGGTTCTTTTTGAATGAATTTATTACTATAATTCAGCTTTTACTCGTGGCCGGAGAAGATTGACTACGATAATTCAGCTCAGCTTTTAATTGCGAAATGGGCCAAGCCCGGCCGATGCCGCCTCGACCGGCCTCGCCACCTTGCCTATAACCTTCCCGGGGCCCGTCCCGACATTTTTGGTTCTTTTTGAATGAATTTACTACCATAATTCAGCTTTTACTCGTGGCCGTAGAAGATTGACTACTATAATTCAGCTCAGCTTTTAATTGCGAAATGGGCCCGGCCCGGCCGAAGCGGCCTCGACCGGTCTCGCCACCTCGCCTAAAACCTTCCCGGGGCACGTCCCGACATTTTTTTGTGTTAGAGGTTTCCTCCTATCTTTCACCGTTCAGGAGATTAGCTTGCGCAGACAAACAAACAAAAACTTTCTTTTGTATATATAATAAATAAATAAATAATATATATAATAGATAGAAGATAGAAGATAGATTATAACAATTTTATAATGAATACTGTGTACGTATGCAATTATTTTTTCCTATCAAAGTTAAATGGAGTCTAGTTTTGTTCATTCAACCATCTATGATTAACTTTGCACCATCGGTATAGCGGCTGAATTCAGTGTCATTGTCTCAAGCAGAACGCTCACTCATTTTTCATAAATAAGAGAAGAACTCACCTCAAATGCATCCTTTGTTTGTTTTGAAAGTTGCAACTGGTGCTCATAATCTCTTTTACTGCCACAGATCACTTTTTTGAATCCAGCAATCTACTGTTTTGTTCATGACATGGAGCACTGTCATGAGTTCACGGATCATTCTGCAGTTGTTACGGATATGGAGAAAACCCAGTCTGGAGACTTTATTCCTTCTTCCAGCATCCTAGGTTCTGTCTCCAGGCTTCTTGATGACAGTGACAACACCATGGAAGATAGATTTTGTGAACGGTAATAGAGCAGCATCAAAATACAAACGTATTGCTCTTAAGCAACTGGGTTTTGTTTTTTGTAATAATACTGTTATTGTATAAGTTGTTTAGTCATGATTACTCTTTCTTTTTGAGTAAAGGGTTTGTTGTACTCATGCTTTCATTTTGGGTAAGATGATTGTCATACATTTATAGCAACATCTGCAGCAAGTGCAAGCTCGGTGACACAAATTTAATTGGCAAAACATTATCTTATTGTCTGAACTGCCTTAATCTTGGTTTATAATTTCAATCAAACCATGTATTTTTATTCACTGAAAGAATGTTGGGTAATTGTCGAATAATTTATTACCTCCGCCACCAAAGGTGGATGGAGCTTATGTTTTCACTCCTGTCTGTCTGTTTTTATTAAGTAACTGACTTTTCATGTTCTTATTTTCAGCAATGAACGTGCTGGCTTGCAAGATGCTTCTTTGATTTTGGACAAAAAAAGTGGCAAGGAAGCAAACTTTCAAAGCTGCAATGGTAATGATACGAGTACCAAGGCTTATTTTGAAGATATTTATGAAGAAAAAGAAATTCAGGGAAAGCCACATGTTACGTTTTCTAATAATTCTGAAATGTGGAAACCAAATTTGACATGGGCACCTTTGCTTTGTACACAGCCTCCTGTTGTTAATCAGTCCAACGAGTCAAATAATCTGTTTCCATATCTTGATTATGGCAATGTGTCGAGACCATTTTTCGAAATATCTGAAAACAATTGCTCATTTGAAGAATACAATGAAAACGAGGAGCTGTATTCAAATGAGGCTTGTAGTAACCCTGAAAGGAAAATTACATCTGGATGGCAAGGGTATGGATGCAGTTCAAGCCCTCGGCAAATAGGTCATGGTTCCGATAAAACTTTCTTCCAACCAGCGCACTCCTTTAGCAGTGTTCCTTGTGCAGATGAGAGTAAAGAAGCAAACCGACTCTCTTCCTTTTCTAGTAGAGATAATTTTGATGCTTGTTTTCCTCAAAATGATATGAGTTTTGGAAATAGGACAGAGGAAGAAAAAGCTTCCAAATCATTTGGAAATACTCCTGCATGGAACTCTTTCCTTGCAGTTGGTTATCAGAGGAAAGAAGAAAAATATAGTAACAAACTTGAAAGGCAATTGCCTTTTCAAAAAGAGAGCAATGAAAACGGCATGTTTCCGCTCATGCAACCAGAGATTGCATCTGCACTTCAAATGTATCATGAAGATTATTCAGAACCTTCGAAGATGCAATCTGCCCAAAGTACGACTTTCCAAACGGCTCAGCATTGTGCAGGAACTTTCAGTTCGCTTTGTGACCAAAATAGAATGTTTACTCCCCAAAACAGCATTTCTCATTATGGTACAAATGTTACCTTTCCCAGTGCCTCGTTTTGTTTGTCCAACAGTCCATGTACTTCTGAAAACATTGTCGACATTAAGAACAATATCTGTGATGAACACCCTCATCTTAAGAAAATCGATCAGCCGTCTTTGGATGATGCTTTGGGCTTGACAAATGCAGCTCGTTGGGAACGTTCTGCAACCTCTCCAGCATTTCCTGCCCAACTAGACAATTATGAAGTTGAAAGTGATGGATTAGCATTAGCTGGTGGGTATGCCTGGCTAGGTTTAACACCTTCTGCACAGGGCCAACATATGAACTATCAAGCAAGCCAGGTTCAACCATGTCCACCATGCTACAGCAAAAACATGACCTATAACATTGATGCTGCACAAGGGCACATGGATTGGCATGCTCCCATCTCACCAGAATCTTGCCCCAGAAACCAACTGCTTTCAGCAGATAAGTCTACCACTTCCCACAAAGCAGACAACCAGTATCCACATTCTCAACTGTACACTAGGCCTGAGGTAAAAGTTAAACCCTCTCAATGCAGTGTCATTTTGCCTGATGCCAGAGCTGTTTATTGCCCGGGTTTGCCCGAAACACAATTCAGCCTCTTCTCAGCTTCTCCTTTTGGCAACCCTCAAAATTACTATCTCCATGGACCCCCACCACATTCTGGACCATTTGTCACTGCTAATATGATGGCCTCGAATTGTAATTTTTCTTTTATGCCAAGAAAACATCCTAAGGGGGGTGTTGAAGTAGGTATACGTAGGTATCTACATCTTCTGTTGGATTCCTGCTACGAACAGTGGAAGTTATTGGAGAAAGAACGGAAAAAGGTTATTACTGCATACTCACCACATGCACCTTTGCATTTTGGCACATACATAATTGAACTACATTACTTCAGTACAATGGTTGGACCTTTAGTAACGATTATTACTCGGAGCAACTGTAGCGAAATGCGGAGTTATGCAATTGGTTCACTTCAGTTGGTCTGTCCATCTGTCCATCCATCCGCAAACATCAGTTTGTGATTGAGGAACAACTTAATTTCATTTGAATGTTATATTTTGAAGCAAAATCAGAACATGAATCTGAAAACAGGCTTGCAGCTTAGCGGCTCTTAATTACTCCCGAGAGCACATGCGAGGTGCTGAGTTTAAGCTTCTGTGATGCCGTTGAAATAACTCCAGGTGGGTCGACTCAGCCTGTAATCCTTCCAAGGTTGGAAAATGAGTACCAGATTATTGGTAAGGTGGCAATGCATCAGCGGCACAGCTGCGCTTCCAGAAAATGATGCAGCCAAGCATTCACAGGCTGCATAACTAGCCACCACCACACAAGTTATAACAGGCAGTCTGGTCAAATTAAAAATTTCCTGCCATTATGTGTGCAGGGGCACTCATGTGCATCAGAAGCATAGTCACAACTCAGTAATGCTGCAACCAGCAGGCCGGGTTTGTAATTAATCTTGTTCAAATATGCATTCGCCAATGATGAACAACACTTATTTTGCATTTATGTTAGGCCACAGACTTGCAGAGGCACTCATATGTTGATAGTGGTTTTCTGGGTGTTAAACAATGTGGAATCTTGTTAATATCCCTGTTGAGTGTTCAGTCTAATATGCATTGGGAATTTGTCTCCACGGTTTAATATCTATGCCAGAGTATCCTTTTAAAAATCATTAAAGCTTTGGTAAAACATATACCGTACAGAAAATAAACAATTTTTCACATAATTGCAATAAATATTTTGCATTGACTTCAGAACCTATCGTAAATGGACTAGATATAAGCATAATAACACATCTGTTGGCCGCACTGCTGCTGTCTTCTGGTGGTTCATTGAGTAACCACCTTTGGCTCTCCACCTCTCTAACCCTGCCCCAGTGAAACATCGAAGGGATTTTTTTTATTTTTTATTTTTTTTGTATACAAGATTGAGGCTCGTGAAAGAGCGAACATTAATAAGTCAAACCGACACATAAAACACAAAATAAGGGGAGCGGTAGACAAGATGGGGAGAGAGGCGGAAGGACACAAACACAACATTTGAGAGCAGGCTGTTTTGAAGACCTGGAGGGAGGAGTGGGATTGAAGGGAGTGGGGGAGTTTGTTCCAGATGCAGGAGAAAAGGGGAATGAAAGAGTGAAAGTGAGCAGAGAGTCTTGATTTTGGCAGTTTAACCATAAGAGGGTTGCTGGCAGATCTTGTGCGATCTGAAGGAATATTTGGGGGACAGAGCACAGAGAGAGAGGTGGGGGAGCAAGGCCGGAGAGGAGTCGGTAGAAGACAGAAAGACCACCAACCTGCCTGCGGTGAGTGAGTGAAAGGCCCTCGGAGTTAGCTTCATCGCAGGAGATTCCAATAAATTCTGAAAGCTTTGGTTTCAACAGCGTGAAGCCGAGCGAGGTGTGAGGCAGGAGCACCGGCCCAGAGGGGGGAACAGTATACCATTGAGCTGCGGATGAAAGCCTTGTATGTGGTGAGGAGCTCAGGTGTGCCAAGGAAGGACTTCGCACGACGTTGGATGCCCAGTCGGCGACTATTAATCTTGTTGTAATTTCAAAGCTGTTGTAATTTCAAATTTTCCTTTTAATCTTGCCAGCTTGGAAATGTGGTTTTCCCAAGAAAGATCATGGCAGATAGTGAGACCCAAAAGCTTGAGCGACAGAACTTCTTGGAGAGGATTGTTGAGAGAGTAGATGGGAGGGTTTTCCAGTCGATCTTTTCGGAGAGACATAGTGAGAGTGTGAGACTTGTCAGTATTGAAAGACATGTTCCACTTGTTTGACCAGTCTGTGATTTTGTCCAGGTCTGCAGAGAGTGAGGAGGCTGCAGACTGCTGATCTGAGGGATGAGGAATGGAGCGGCAGAGAGTGGAGTCATCAGCAAAGAGATAGAGAGGATTTTCCAGAGAGTCAGAGAGATCATTGATGAAGACCAGAAATAGCACAGGGCCCAGAACACTGCCTTGGGGAACTCCAGCCAGAACAGGAAGGGGAGATGAGAGAAATCCATTCAGGGCCACACGTTGACTACGACCAGAGGGGAAGTCCGCAAGCCATGCGTGGAGATTTCCATGGATACCATAGGAGGAGAGTGTGGAGAGCAGAGCTGGGTGCCAGACCCTGTCGAAGGCACGTGATATGTCAAGGGAGACTGCTCTGATTTCCTGTTTGGCATTGAGGATCTCCATCCATTGTTGAGACAGCAGAAGCAACATGTCCAGAGTAGAATGACCTGGTCTGAATCCAAATTGATGATCGGAGATCAAGCCATTGGAGAAGAGGAAGGATTTGATATCCGAAGCAATGATGGATTCCATGACTTTGCTGGTAATTGGGAGCAGGCTGATTGGTCTGTAGTTGCAAGGATCTGTTTTTGCACCTTTTTTGTGTAAAGCGGTAATCTTTGCTGATTTCCAAGATGCTGGCAGATGACCTTGAGCAAAAGAGAGGGTGAAAAGAACAGAGAGAGGGTGAGACAGAGCGGCAGAGCAGGATTTTAGGACCCGTGGGCTGATGCCGTCTGGTCCAGTTGCAGAATCAGAGTCGAGGTTTGACAAAAACTTCTCCACCTTGTCAGGAGAGAAGGACACAGAGTCCAGGAGCAGTTGGGTTCGACTGGGTAAGGTGGGAACAGAGAGAGATGGGTTTGGGACACAAGATTTTGAGGCAAACACAGAGTTGAGGCATTCGGCTTTGTCACGTGCAGTGTCAACTGTGTAGCCATTTGAGGTAAGGGAGGGGATGGAGGGGGAACAAACACCAGAAACGGATTTGACCAGATGCCACCAGGATTTGGAGAAAGGAGACAGGTTTGAGAGTTCATTCTTGAGTGTGGAGAGATAGTGCTTCCTGGTACTCCTGATGGTAGACACACACTTTAGAGATCAGACATAACAGCCAGGTGGGTGTCAACATTCATAACTTACTACATATTGTGTTACAGTTAAGAATTCATTAAAGTCAATCAAAATGATCAACATGAGTGAGCGAATATTGCTTCTTTTATTTTCATTTTAATTAAACACTGCACTCATGCACACTTTCATACTCTGACATTGTGATTGCTCAGGAATACTTAAGAAGAGACCTGCATTATGAGCCACATATGTTTGTCTTCTTCATGATAATACGTGCCCACAACTATGCAAGCTGTCGCCAATTTTCAATGCACTTTTGTCAACCACTGATTTATATATAGCCCCTCAGATATCTTCTGTTTTGCCTCGTGAAGAACCACTTTTGTGGAAAATACTTTGCTTTTATGACTAAATTGTTAATTCTGTGTGCCAATTTTTTATAGCAATCCAAACATTAAAATGTTTGTGGAAACCTTTCATACACCTGAAGACCTAACCACCTGTTTTTAATAACTCCTACACATTTATTCTAAGTGTGAACCATTTAATAATACATCAAAAGATGCTCTTGAACACGAATTTTATTGCATATTCTTTGTCTGTACTTACTACTCATCCTTTCATCTGGTAGGCGAGGTTCAGCTTGCAGAATATTACCCAGGAAGAAACTTGTTTAACTCCAATGTTGGTCAAGGACTCCGGTTGCCACCAAACCCGACCAAGATTGATCGATTGATTGTTGACCAATTGAGAGAACAGGCCAAGGTAAACTAGAACAAGACTCTTCGACATCACAATGTCGACCGATACGCCTCCGCCCTCATTATTACATCATTATAATGCTTGTACCAAGTTTGATTAAAATCCATTCAGCTGCTCTCAAATTATCACCTTTGACCTCGCATGACCTTTGACCTCTTGACCCCAAAATTGAATCAGTTCATGTTTACATCATTATGCATACCTGTACCAAGTTTTAATTTAAATCCCTTCAACTGTTAACAAGTTATCACATTTTTTGTTATCAGTTATATCAGTTATCACAATATCAATATCACAATATCAGTTATCACATTTGACCCCAAAATTGAATCAGTTCATGTTTACATCATTATGCATACCTGTACCATTATGCATTCATCTGTACTTGCTACTCATCCTTTCATCTGGTAGGCCGAGGTTCAGCTTGCAGAATATTACCCAGGAAGAAACTTGTGTAACTCCAATGTTGGTCAAGGACTCCGGTTGCCACCAAACCCGACCAAGATTGATCGATTGATTGTTGACCAATTGAGAGAACAGGCCAAGGTAAACTAGAACAAGACTTCGACATCACAATGTCGACCGATATGCCTCCGCCCTCATTATTACATCATTATAATGCTTGTACCAAGTTTGATTTAAATCCATTCAGCTGCTCTCAAATTATCACCTTTTACCGAGCATGACCTTTGACCTCTTGACCCCAAAATTGAATCAGTTCATGTTTACATCATTATGCATACCTGTACCAAGTTTTAATTTAAATCCCTTCAGCTGTTAACAAGTTATCACATTTTTACCTGACCTTTGGCCTTTGACCCCGGGGCCCCAAAATCTAATCAGTTAATCTTTACATCATTATACATATCTGTACCAAGTTTGAATTAGATCACTTCAGCCGTTCTCAAGTTATAGACCTATTACGGACTTTGACGTTTGCCCCCAAAATCTAACCAGTTAATCGTTACATCATTATACATATCTGTACTAAGTTTGAATTGGATCACTTCAGCCGTTCTCAAGTTATAGACTTATTACAGACTTTGACGTTTGCCCCCAAAATCTAACCAGTTAATCGTTACATCATTATACATACCTGTACCAAGTTTGAATTGTATCACTTCAGCCGTTCTCAAGTTGTAGACTTATTACAGACTTTGACCTTTGACCTCTTGGCCCAAAAATCTCATCAGTTCATCTTTACATCATTCTACATAATTGTACCAAATCTGGTCAGAATCCCATCACTGGTTCACAAGTTATCACGGTAACAAAATTTTTACCTAACATGACCTCTGACCTTTGGCCTTTGACCTCATGACCCCAAAATCGAATCAGTTCATCTTTACCTCATTATACATACCTGCACCAAGTTTGACTAATATCCCTTCAGCCATTCTCAAGTTATCGTGGACTGATGACGGACAACCTGAAAACATTGTCTCCAGTGATTTCATCGGCAGGGGCATTCAAAAATCGTGACACAAAAATAGGCACCAATTCACCATATGATGCATTCCACTATTTGTACCTCTTGGCAGTTTCAAAATTTTCAGCAACAAAATAGAAACGGCTGTCTTTTGAAAAAGCATGTTGCATTCTTGATTTGTATCACCTTTTACCGATTTTAATTAATGCTCTTCATTGGAGCATTAATTTATAAACAAGAAACATTGAAAGCTGCAGAAACTGGGCAATGTATCACTGTTTTGCATGGACTTATTCTGCATGTGGCATTGTAAATCGCCAGGTGTCAAGTCTCTTTGGCAAAATGGAACAACTGTACAGCACAAACACATGTCCCATTCAGCTACAGCAACATTTGAAAGCCATTTACATGCTGCAAGCATCACGTGAAGAAGAAATTGACCATGCCAGCCGGCATCTGAAACCCAATGGTATGAATGTTACTACACACAGGGGAAAGGCAACGCCTGCTTAAACTCTTATATTTGATAAGGTTTGCCACATGTATAAGAATACTCCAATATGCTGTAGAATGGACAAGAAACCAGTCAACCATTTTGGGTGTTAAGGGGTGATGGCAGGAAGACTACAGGTGGCTCTCCTGTTCATTCATCCAATGTATGTTTAATTATGAGACTGTCGACTGTCTCCTTAGTGTGTTGGCTTATACCTTTTGTTGCTTCGTTCTTCCACGAATGGACTTTATAAACCCAAAAAATTGAAATGTGAAAGTCCCACCTCAAACTACTCTTTGTTCCATACTCATGCCATCTGACAGATGATCAGGATACAGTAATATCTCACTTCGTGCTGAAGATGCGTTCCAGAAGGACACGGTGTTAAGCAAAACGATGTAAAGTAGGGTCTAATTTTCCATAGACTTGCATGTATTAATGGGGGGATGTGTTCTGATGGCGCTATAATTGTCATTATAACTTCCATTAGCATCGTTGATAGCATGATATGGATTAATATACAGTATGCAGATGCTAAAATAATATATATCTTTAAAAAAAAATTAAACAGGTGGCAAATAAATTTGCAAAAACAAAGTCAATTTAACACTCGCCAGTCTTATCCCAAAGTGTTGGTGCCACTCGAGTATCTTTGCTCCAATGTAGCATCTGTGAGGTCATTAGGAGATGCTCGGGAGAGGGAGGGGTGGTTTGGCTATCCGTGTCACCCTCCTCAAAGTTGGTGCAGGTGCAGGCCGTTTTCTCTTGAAGAATGAGTTATGCATTATGAATGAGAATGAGAAGAATACAGTGCATTTAGAAAGTATTCAGACCCCTTCACTTTTTTCACATTTTGTTATGTTGCAGCCTTATGAAGAAATCGTTTGAATTCATTTTTTTCCACATCAATCTACACTCAATACCCCATGATGACAAAGAGAAAACAGGATTTTAGAAAGTTTTGCAAATTTATTAAAAAGAAAAAACTGAAATATCACATTGACATAAAAGTATTCAAACCCTTTGCTATGACACTTGAAATTTCGCTCGGGTGCCTCCCATTTCTCTTGATCATCTTTGAGATGTTTCTGCACTTTGATTGGAATCCACCTGTGGTAAATTCAATTGATTGGACATGATTTGGAAAGGCACACACCTGTCTATATAAGGTCTCACAGCTGACAATGCATATCAGAGCAAAAACCAAGCCATGAGGTCGAAGGAACTGCCTGCAGAGCTCAGAGACAGGATTGTGTCGAGGCACAGATCTGGGGAAGCCTACAAAAAATCTCTGCAGCATTGAAGGTTCCCAAGAGCACAGTGGCCTCCATAATTCTTAAATGAAAGACGTTTGGAACAACCGGGACTCTTCCTAGAGCTGGCCGCCCGGCCAAACAGCAATCGGGGGAGAAGGGCCTTGGTAAGAGAGGTGACCAAGAACCCGATTGTCACTGGCTGAGCTCCAGAGATCCTGTGTGGAGATGGGAGAAACTTCCAGAAGGACAACCATCACTGCAACACTCCACCGTTCTGGGCTTTATGGCAGAGTGGCCAGACGGCAGCCTCTCCTCAGTGAAAGACACATGAAAGCCCACTCGGAGTTTGCAAAAAAGCACCTAAAGGACTCTGACTGTGAGAAACAAGCTTCTGTGGTCTGATGAAACAAAGATTGAACTGTTTGGCCTCAATTCTAAGCATCATGTCTGGAGGAAACCAGGCACCGCTCATCACCTGCCCAATACCATCGCAACGGTGAAGCATGGTGGTGGCAGCATCATGCTGTGGGGGTGTTTTTCAGCAGCAGGGACTGGGGGACTGGTCAGGGTTGAGGGAGCAATGAACAGAGAAAAGTACAGAGATATCCTTAATGAAAACCTGAAACAGAGCGCTCAGGACCTCAGACTGGGCCGAAGGTTCACCTTCCAACAGGACAATGACCCTACGCACACAGCCAAGACAACGCAGGAGTGGCTTAGAGACAACTCTGTGAAGGTCCTTGAGTGGCCTAGCCAGAGCCCTGACTTGAACCCAATCGAACATCTCTGGAGAGACCTGAAAATGGCTGTCCACCGACGGTCCCCATCCAACCTGACAGAACTTGAGAGGATCTGCAGAGAAGAATGGCAGAAAATCCCCAAATCCAGGTGTGCAAAGCTCGTCGCGTCATACCCAAGAAGACTCGAGGCTGTAATCGCTGCCAAAGGTGCTTCAACTAAGTGCTGAGTAAAGGGTTTGAATACTTATGTCAATGTGATATTTCAGTTTTTTATTTTTCATAAATTTCCAAAACTTTCTAAAAGCCTGTTTTCTCTTTGTCATTATGGGGTATTGAGTGTAGATTGATGAGGGAAAAAAAGAATTAAAAAGATTTCAGCATAAGGCTGCAACATAACAAAATGTGAAAAAAGTGAAGGGGTTTGAATACTTTCTGAATGCACTGTATATCTTTCTCTCTCTGACATGTGATTTAAAATTTTTCATGTGCCCCTTCATCGAGATCAAACTCAACAGTGGCTTGATATGTAATCCGAGCAGAGGCATATCTATCAATGCATTTGCATGTAATTCTACTTTTAGTTCTTTTTGAAAATTAATATTCATTTGTACTGTGCTGTATTCTCATTGTGCTATTGATCAAAATTCAGCTGAAAGAATATTTATCATGAGTTTACAACAGCAGCCACATTGTTAAATTATGTGCAGAAGTTAACCTCTACAAATATCTCATTGATCCCCATGGGCACTGATTTTTTTTTTCCCCAGATGTTTGCGCACTCAATCTGGCACTCGATCAGTTGTGGAAGTCCACCCGTTGCACTCGCTTTGCGCTTTGGTGCAGACTGCAAGTGATAGTTTATCTCACCAAAAACAAACAGGTTCAAGCATATTTAGAGAGTCAAAACTAGTTGGGCTCCAACTGTTGTAAGTTTATCGATAAGCCTGAACTATTGTCTGCAAACAATGGAAGAAATGACAAGGCCCAATGAAATGTACATGCTTGGCAGGAGCTGTCCAATTGCTCCTCGTTAATCATGACATGATTTAAAAAAATACTTCAGTGACTTGGAAGGTGAATACCGATTTGACTATTGTTTGATAATTTGCAGTGATTGATTGATTTATTTGTAATCAGCAGGAATTGTTACAACCGAGCTGCATTGAGAATGCAAGTTTCAGATGATGTCTTACATAAGGCACGCATGTGTGTATGCCTCTATTCTGGAAAAAACACTAAATCGATGTTAAAACAATGAAACGTGGCAGCTGATTAGCATGAATTAACATCCAAAAAATGGTGAAAATGATGTGTGCTCCCTCTCAAAAGCTGCTTGTGGATGCACTCAAGACCAAAACAAGTCTTGGTGGAACGTTATTTTGCCTGCTTAATGATCAAGTTCACCGGAAATATTGGAAGAACTGGGATGAATACAAACATTACTTTGTCGATTTGTTACCCCCACCTTATTTGATTAAGAGATAGACAGATGTTATTGTTTTGACATGTATATTCGAGAGTTATCTCATTTTATTTAGACTTTTGATCGACAGGTATAAGTGTCTGACGAAGATGAAAAAAATCCAACTGTTCATGAAACTGTTTAAATCTAAAAAAGGAAAGTTCGAATTTCTAATATATATACATATATATATATATATATATATATTGTGAAGCTCAAGCGGAAAAGAAAAGTTATACAATGCATTGTGCAGCTAGTTCCAGTAAAACAGGTGTGTGCACAGTACGTAAAACTCATGTTTAAAACAATTTCAAAACCTGTGTCTGCAGGTAAAATCGGCATCGAATGCAATACAAAATGGCTGAAGTCGTTCATGCCATTAATTACATTTATTAATAACTAGGACGTGCCCGTACGTGGGTGCCCGTTCCTTGGTGCGGCCCAGCATCTAGTCGAGACCCAGTCACCCAGGCCGATCACCCATTCCGACCCCAAATTCCTCATCGATGATAACTAAACAATATATTATATGAATCGCACCGTACATACCTCCTTCTAGATCTTGTTCTTGTCTTGATATACTCACTCAGGCTCACTCTATCACGACTGAGTCCTCCCAGCTCCTCCAAATGGCGCCCGCTACGCCTCGAATTCACATCGGCCACGCCTACGCAACAACGTGTTCTGTGATTGGCTGGCCTACCCCGCAACCTGTTCTGTGATTAGTTTGGTAAATAAATCGCCATAGCTCGGTAACTACTTCTCCGATTAATATGAAACCTTGAAAAGGCACATCCTCGGGTCCCCAGCAATATACCTGGCAAGTTTCAAGTATATCGGACCCGTGGTTGTCGAGAAACAGCGGTCACAGACAAACACACAGACAAACACACAGACACACATACAGAGATTACTGGAATTATAGATAGATACAAAAAGTCAAAGTCCACATGCACTTTGAGACTCCAAGACAATCCTGTTGTAATTGTTTGGAGTTGTATGCCACAATTTCAAACATTTCAAACAATTTCTGTTATTTCCAGAATCCTTGCCGACAGATTTCATAACAGCCTTTTCTGTAAGACAAAGGATGAATGAATTTCATAATTACAATTTGTTAAGAAAATGCTCAAAGACACAAGCTGTCTCTTGAATAGTTTCAAACCATTGAAATAAAGTTTCTGTTGAAAATCTCGAGCTTTCTCCTTTTTATTGAATTGTCTTCAAGGACACGTTTTTTATGAGACATACGCATATATGACAACACCTTTGATGTGAAGGTCGTATATTACCTTCACTGTGATGAAGGATTTAAATGAAGTGTGAAACATAAGCAACCTAGGAAAACTCTGCAGCTTGAAGAAGAAAACAAAAGCTGAGATTATACAAATCAGGACTGGTACGTTTCGGCCTGAAAGTGAGGTTAACGCCAGCAGCTGAATTTTACGGGTCAGAATAATTGTCACGTATGACGACGGAAAATGTGACAGACGTCCACATCCCTGATTATTTTTCATAACTGATTGAGAAATCTATACCCGATGGACTACTTCAACTGAAAAATGTCAAGGAAACATTTGAGCCAACAGAAAATACTGTCTGGCTTTGGACTTTAAATTGGGCCCAAACTTGAGAATCTTGTAGACCGCAAGTTCAGATTTACCAAGGAAGGACAGCGCAACAGGATACCCAGTGGGTGGCCCATATTGGAGGCCACTTTGGCTACATGGTCACCCGAGGAGAGGTCATGAATGATTGTGAGACCCAGAAGCTCAAGTAACTGAACCTCTTCCAGTGGTTGATTCTTGAAATAAAGTGCCCTCAATAAGTATTGGAACAGCGAAGTCAAATTTGTTATTGCTATGTACTCACATAAGAATTGGAACTGACAGGTGTTTCTTGGTGCATTGATTGTTCACACATAAAAGAGCTGTGAATGTCGAGTCTTGTTTTTAGCCTTTGCTTTTGCATTGGGAGTCTGCCTTTGGAGTCAGTAGGCATAAACCATCATGAAGACCAGAGAACTGTCCATGAAATAAAAGCAAGCAATTTGGAAGGTGAAAGAACAGAATAATTCAATTATAACCTTAACACAGCAACTGGGCAAAGCAAATACAATTTGGAATATCTTGAAAAATAAAGAAACCACGAGTGTACTTGGTAATATACAATGGCCAGGTCGGCCAAGGAAAACAACTGCAGTTGACAGAAAATCATCAGTTGTGAAGAAAAACCCCAAAAACAGAGGACCCAAAAGATCCAGAGGACATATATATATATATATATATATATATATATATATATGCAGAAGTACCCGGCGTTGCCGGGCCGGGGAGGAGGGGGTGTGGAAGGGGAGGGGGGAGGAGGCAGGAGAGGAAGGGGGTTCATATATTTACTGGTGGGTGAATGTGGCTCACGTTTCTGAGTTCAGCGTGAAGCCGATCAGGAAGAAGAAGAAGCCGTACTACCAAATTCTTACACTTCCGGAATTGTTTGATTTATTTGTATTCAAATGTCTGGTGATTGTTTTGTATTTATTTATGTGAATGTGTACTTGTATATAACTGTCATTAATTTAAAAAGGCTTCGGCACTATCGAGCGATTTTTATTTTCAAACTTTCAATTATTTTTTTTGCCTAAAATACTCTCAGGCACTCACTGATGAACCTCTGAAAGTTTGACGAAGATCCGTTCAGCCATCTCTGAGAAAAATGGCGACACACACACACACCTTTCTTCTATATATATATCTATTATATATATAAAACACAGTTTGTGTGTGTGTGTGTACTGTTACCGATAGACTGCTAAACGGAGAGGCTCACGTGCTTGATATTTGGCATAGACATGGCCATTGAGCCTGGGAAGAACATGGCCAACCTAAAAAAAAATATTTCATAATATTTTTTTACCATATTTTTACCTCAGCGCATTTCAGCGAGGAATATTATGCACGGAATCTGAGGCGGTGGCAGAGCAGTGCGCTGATTCGCTCAGAGCGATCACGTGATGTTCCTTGCCGCCATAAACTCACAGTTACGCGTTCGCACGTAATTCAGAGCGAAAAGCGATTGCGTTTTTTCACATTTCAGCAAGGAACATTGCCATTCACACCACATAGGTTTTTTTTTCTTTCATCTTTAGATCCATATTTTTTTTCAGCGAGGAATATTATACACGGAATTTGAGGCGGTGGCAGAGCAGCGCGCTGATTCCCTCAGAGCGATCACGTGATGTTCCTTGCCGCCATAAACTCACAGCAAGTAGCATAGATTTTAGCATGATTAGCATTTAGCATGATTTAGCATAGATAGTAGCATGTTTCACAGAGATTTTTTTTCAGCGAGGAATATTATACACGAAATCTGAGCCGGTGGCAGAGCAGCGCGCTGATTCGCTCAGAGCGATCACGTGATGTTCCATCCCCCGCCGCCAGACCATCTCTATATATAAAGGAGGAGTGTCTGTGTGTGTGTGTGTATATGTGTGTCTGTCTGGATGTCCGCTTAAAACTCAAGAACTACACATCGGGAAAAGTTTTAGACACAGATTCGGAATCAGCATAAAATCCCGGTGGTTTTAGGCTACGTTTTATTTTAATATCAATGGTTTAAAAAAACAGCACCAGCTGCAATTCCATGGTGTAGTTTGTGGCGGCGCTAGACGTTCGGGGTGTATTGCAATGGTTTGTCGGGTTTGGCTGTGGGTCCAGAATAGCTCCAATTTCCTTTTGTTATTCTACGTTTATTTTGAAGCTTCTGTTACAACGCCTCCCTTATCTACCTTATATCCCCCCCGACGAGGCCTCTACATAATTTCATGCGGCAGAATTTCGTGCATTTTGAGTGAAAGAAGTGAGACGACGTTGAAGGAGGAAGAAGAGGCGCGATCACTCTGGAGGCCTTGATCGTGAGTGTAAATGGCGGGAATTGCGTTTGTATCGCAAAGTAAAGGATCTGCATTCATTTCTGAACTTGCATTGGTGGATTGTTATACATCTGCATTATTTTTCATAAAAAAACTTTATGTTGAACTTGAAGGCTCCAAGCACGGACTATATAATTATATAGCCCTCATTGAGGTAAAAATAAAAGTAAAAATCCTGCTATCGCTTGCCAAGCTAGCCGTTCCCCTCTCCCCCTCCCTCGCCTCCTCCCCCTCCCTCCCTTCTCCCCTCTCCTCTTCTCCCCTCCCCCCTCTTCTCCCCTCTCCCCCACTCCTCCCCTCCCCCCCCACTCCTCCCCTCCCCCCCACTCCACTCCTCCCCCCCACTCCTCCCCTCCCCCACTCCTCCCCTCCCCCCCACTCCTCCCCACCCCCCCCCCCCACTCCTCCCCTCCCCCCCACTCCTCCCCTCCCCCCACTCCACCCCTCCCCCCCACCATCTCCTCCCCTCCCCCCCCACCCACTCCCCCCCTCCTCCTCCCCCTCCTCCTCCCCCTCCCTCCTCTTCTCCCCTCTCCTCCCCCTCCCTCCTCTTCTCCCCTCCCCCCCTCTTCTCCCCTCCCCCCTCTTCTCCCTCCTCCCCGTTCCCCTCCCCTCCCCATCCTCCTCCCCTCCCTTCCCCCGCCCGGCAATGCCGGGTACTTCCCCATGGCCAGCTGTACGTGGGCTGCTCGAGGGTTGGAAACCAAGCAATCTTTATGTCTTGGCACCAAGTAAGAAAACCAGAAATGTATACCAAGAGGTTTTGAGAAATTGAAATTGACAAAACGTCATGGAGGAAATGTACTGTGATATTGCTCTAAAATATACATGTTCTTTTCATCATATATTTGTATTATTCTTATTCAACCCGGGCGAAATCCCCCCTCCCCCCCCTCCCCCTCCCCTCCCCTCACCCTCCCCCTCCCCCCTCCCCTCCCCTCCCACCTCCCCTCCCCCTCAGCTCCCCCTCCCCCTCCCCTCCCCCTACCCCCTCCCCTCCCCCCCTCCCCTCCCCCTCCCCTCCCCCCTCCCTCACCTCCTCCCCCCTTCCCCTCCCCCTCCTCCTCCCCCTCCCTCCCTTTCTCCCCTCCCCCCCCTCTTCTCCCCCCCTCTTCTCCCCTGCCCCCCTCTTCTCCCCTGCCCCCCTCCCCTCCCCCCACTCCTCCCCTCCCCCCCCCACCCTATCCTCCCCTCCCCTCCCCATCCTCCTCCCCTTCCCCTCCTCCCCCCTCCCTCCTCTTCTCCCCTCTCCTCCCCCTCCCTCCTCTTCTCCCTCCCCCCCTCTTCTCCCCTGCCCCCCTCTTCTCCCTCCCCACCCTCTCCCCCGTTCCCCTCCCCTCCCCATCCTCCCCTCCCTTGCCCGCCCGGCAATGCCGGGTAATTCCCATGGCCAGCTGTACGTGGGCTGCTCGAGGGTTGGAAAACCAAGCAATCTTTATGTCTTGGCACCAAGTAAGAAAACCAGAAATGTTGTACACCAAGAGGTTTTGAGAAATTGAAAATTGACAAAACGTCATGTAGGAAATGTACTGTGATATTGCTCTAAATATACATGTTCTTTTCATCATATATTTGTATTATTCTTATTCAACCCGGGCGAAGCACCCCCTCCCCCCTCCCACTCCCCTCCCCCCTCCCACTCCCCTCCCCCATCCCCCTCCCCTCCCCCCTCACCCCCTCCCTCCCCCTCCCTCCTTCCCCTCCACTCCCCCCTCCCCCTCCACTCCCCCCCTCCCCTCACCCCTCCCCCCTCACCTCCCCCTCCCCCTCCCCTCCCCTCCGCTCCCCCCTCCCCCTCCCCTCCCCTTCCCCCCTCCCCTCCCCCTTCCCCTTCCCCCTCACCTCCCTCACCCCCCCTCCCCTCCCCCCTCCCCTCCCCTCCCCCCTCACCTCACCTCCCCCCTCCCCCTCCCCCTCCCCCCTCCCCCCCTCCCCTCTCCTCCACCCCCCTTCCCCCTTCCCCTCCCCCCTCCTCCTCCCCCTCCCTCCTCTCCTCTCCTCCTCCCCCTCCCTCCTCTTCTCCCCTCCCCCCCTCTCTCCCCTCCCCCCCTCTTCTCCCCTCCCCACCCTCTCCTCCCCTCCCCCCCCTCTCCTCCCCTCCCCCCCCCCATTCCCCTCCCCTCCCCTTCCTCCTCCCCTCCTTCCCCCGCCGGCAATGCCGGGTACTTCCCATGGCCAGCTGTACGTGGCTGCTCGAGGGTTGGAAAACCAAGCAATCTTTATGTCTTGGCACCAAGTAAGAAAACCAGAAATGTTGTATACCAAGAGGTTTTGAGAAATTGAAAATTGACAAAACGTCATGTAGGAAATGTACTGTGATATTGCTCTAAAATATACATGTTCTTTTCATCATATATTTGTCTTATTCTTATTCAACCCGGGCGAAGCCGGGTACCTCAGCTCGTCTATATATACACAAATATAAGTTAAGCACCCCTACACAACAAATTAAGGTAAGCACCCCCCTAATATATATTCTTTGTGTATATGTATACATTGCATATATTCTAAGTATGTGAGATCAAATAATGATTGGTATGACATTAGCAATTATCCATTGATGAAATGCAGATGAGTGCACTCATCTGTGACGCCCATCGCTCGTGCAGCACGTGTTATCATCCACGTGGTCGTGATTTTCTGTAAATGCACTATCATCACGGGTTATTGCAAGTCACGCCTGAGCTCGTGTGGGGGTTACATGGTCATTTTCTCGTAATGGTGGCTCGTAGACGGTTGTCGGACGGAGAACGATGGCGGATAATAGGCATGATCGAGTCCGGAATGTCCAGAAAAGCTGTAGCTCGAACGTTTGGTTACCACCATTCGGTGATCAGTCGGTTGGTGCAGAAACACCAGGAACGGATGCGGTGAAGGACCGCCCAAGGTCTGGAAGACCTCGCGTGACAACAGTCCGCCAAGATAGAGCGCTTTTGAGACTGGTGCGACGATATCCCTTCGCCTCGAGCCATTTCCTGAAGGACAACTGGCTGCCCAACAGAAGGCTATGTCACCGTACCGTGAGGAACCGCCTGAAATCGGCCGGTGTAAGGTCAAGACGAGTGATCAAGCGTCCAAGGCTACTCGAACGACATCAGAGGGAGCGTTTGGCATGGTGCCTAGCGCGACGTGGATGGAACATCCGGTCTTGGAGGCGAGTTCATTGGTCGGATGAAAGCCGGTTCTTGCTGTACGTGACAGATGGGCGTGTTGGGTGTGGCGCCACAAAAACACCGCGTATGCACCTAAAAACATTCAACCAACGGTTCCCTTTGGTGGTGGCTCGATTATGGTCTGGGGATGCTTCTCCCATGACTGTAAGTTGGACCTGATAACTGTGGCGAGGTAACCTCAACGGAGAGCGATATGCCGAGGAAATCCTGAATACCACCGTAATCCCGCACTTCGATGACCACACCCTCGCCAGCAGACCCATCTTCATGGATGACAACGCCAGGCCTCACCGTGCGAGACGCGTCCGAGCCTTGCTGGAGCAAGGTGCTGTGACAACCATCCCCTGGCCTGCGTACAGTCCTGACCTGAACCCCCTCGAGCACGTTTGGGACATGTTGGGACGACAAATTGCGAAGATGGTCCCTCCAATAGCCAATCTGGATGAATTGGAACGTGCATTACATCGGGAATGGAACAACCTGCCACAGCAACGCATACGACGGCTTACAGGGTCTATGAGACGTAGGGTTGAGTCAGTGATCCGATCACGTGGGTCCTACACACGTTATTGACGCAAAGATCGCTAGAGGTCTTCTCAGAACAATGACTGTACGTTAGAAAACATAAACGTCATCCACACTGTCCGTGATGGACCTATAGCTCCATACTTAAATTGAGGTGCAAATATGCCTAAAATTCCCAAAAAATTTCACCTTAAATTATTCAGAAAAAAATATTGAAAACGGCATGATTGTTATGTTTTTATGTGACCATAATAATATCACTTCTCCAGAAAATATAGCAATATCATGGGTATATTACACTGTTTTGACGACAACAAACTTGTAATGTGCGAGGTTGTAAAAAAACGGGGGGGGGGTGCTTAACTTAATTCTTTGTGTATATATAAAACACAGTTTGTGTGTGTGTGTGTGTGTGTGTGTGTGTGTAATGTTACCGATAGACTTAAATGGAGAGGCTCACGTGCTTGATATTTGGCATAGACATGGCCATTGAGCCTGGGAAGAACATGGCCGACCTAAAAAAAAAATTTCATAATATTTTTTTACCATATTTTTACCTCAGCGCATTTCAGCGAGGAATATTATGCACGGAATCTGAGGCGGTGGCAGAGCAGCGCGCTGATTCGCTCAGAGCGATCAGGTGATGTTCCATCCCCGCCGCCAGACCATTGAACGGAAAATATAGTTCTGCACTCTGTCAAAGCGCCTTTGGGCTTCATGAAAAGCGCTATACAAAATAAATGAATTATTATTATTATTAGTATATACTGTGTATATATATATGTATATATATATATATATATATATATATATAATATATATATATATATATATCTATATATATATATATATATATCTATATATATATATATATATCTATATATATATATATATCTATATATATATATATATATATCTATATATATATATCTATATATATATATATATATATATATCTATCTATATATATATATATATATCTATATATATATATATATATATCTATATATACAGACTTGGCATTTAATATGGAATATTTTTTTTGTGGGGGTGAACTTACTTTTCAAGATGACTTAGAACCAAAAGTTCATTGGAATTATGTTGAAATTATTCTAGATTTTGTTTATGTGACCTTTAAAAGAAACAAAAACCACATTTGACATTTCGAAACAAATAAATTGATCCTTGAAAGTGATGTAAACTGATATCAAACTCAATTCATGGACAGTACTATGTTAAACTTCTGTACGTTTTCCAGAAGTATCTCTTTATTTTGCACATTAGCCAAAATTTTTTTAACAAAAACAAAAGTTAAATTACCACTGGGATTACGGACAGTAAAATTACAGTTCAGTACTTCGTGTAACCCCCACGAGCATTCAGGAGAGCACGTACACGTTGAGGCATGCAGTTCACGAGATTTGCCAAGGTTTGGACAGGAATCGCTTGCCATGCAGTGACAATAGCCTGCTGTAATTCACGCACAGAGGTCGGCTGCTGGTCCAAGTGGTCGATTTGACGCGCTAATTCTGCCCACAAGTTCTCTATCGGATTCATATCCGGGGACATGGCAGGCCACTCCATATGCTCGACACCACGGTCAGCAAGAAAGTGTTGGATCATGCGAGCATGATGAGGCCGTGCATTGTCATCTTGGAAGACAAAGTTTCCTCGAATGGCTGCACAAGCAAATGGAAGCAATGTTTGTTCCAGAATGGCCCTGTACTTGAACTGGTTCAGGTTTCCATTCAGAACAACCAGGTCAGTTTTGCCCCCTGCATGAAAAGCAGCCCAAACGGTCACCCCACCACCTCCAGCTTGGACTCTTGGCACTATACAATCTTTGGTGTAGGCTTCATGCACTTGTCTGCGCACTCGGACGCGGCCATATTGACGATAGACCAGAAATCTAGACTCGTCACTGAAGATCACGTGATTCCAGTGTCCTGGCTGCCATTTACGGTGCTCTCTGGCCCACTGCAATCGGCGCTGGCGGTGTTGGTCTGGTCAGGCGTGGCTTTCTCAGGGGACGCCTGGCATGATAGCCTGCTTGAACCAGTCGTTGGTTGACTAGCCTTCTGGATACAGGCACATTTGTCAGTTGCTGCCACTCAACCCTAAGCCGATTAGCTGACTTGGTATGGCCATTGCGGATTAACCGGTGCAGCTGGCGATCATCCCTCCTTGTGGTTCTGCGGGGACGTCCTGGCCTCAATATTGGAGTAGGGACACCCCTCTGAGCATTTCGTTTCAGGATCTTTGACACCTGACCTTGAGTGATGCCATACTGCCGAGCAATAGCACGCTGTTTCATGCCGTAATTTCGTAAAGCCACCACTCCATGACAAACAGCATTGTCGAGTTGACGGACCATCTCCAGAGGAAGCGGCAATAACTTTTGGAGACGTGCAGCAGTTGTTTTCAATACAGAATGCAACAACCCTTGTATACCCGACTGTGAAGCCAATCATCAAATGCACCTGTCTGTACATTTTGCCATGCCACCTGTGATATAATCCTGTTGTTGACTTCTTGCTGCGACAGACAATCAGTGACATGGTTCTTTTAACAAATAAATCACCAAAGTGTAAAAGAAACTCACCAGATTGATATACTGAGCTAAGAAAGTAAATCCAAGTCAAGAAAAAATATATATTCCATATTAAATGCCAAGTCTGTATATATCTATATATATATATATATATATATATATCTATATATATATATATATATATATATATATATATATATATATATATATATATATATATATATATATATATATATATATAATTATATATATATATATATATATTGTTGCGGATATGAGGATTGCATTTTTTTTATTGTGTGTATTGTATTGTGGTAAATTGGTGATGAACATTGTTTGGATATGGCCCCTCCTGCCTCCGGAGTTGTGTAAAGATAAAAAGGGCGTCTCGGTAGTTATTCCATGAAACACCACATTGCAGGACCCGATAAAACCCTTGTTCAGTAGCTTATATCTTATTATGTGTTTTAGAGTAAGGCCTTGTCTTCCATTAGAATGACACTCCATTGCACCGAATCAATTAAGAATAGCTCCCCTTCAATAATTCCATTTCCCAGCCAAACTCTCCATCTGTGGGTAAAGCAGTTCACAAGCGTGGGGTGCACGCCCTCTCATTTCGCTGCGATAGTGAATATGTGCTCCATGCTCTGTTTGAACAGGAGGGGCGGGGGCGCCAGGGAGAGGCAAGCCCAGGGCGCGCCACGAAGGGCGGGGCTGTTCAACCCCATGCCCAAATAAGGAAACAAGCCCGTGGCTCGCCACGAGGGGCGTGCCGTCGGTGCCATGCCCAAATAAGGAGACAAGCCCGTGGGATTACCATACAAGGTCACGAAACAGAGCACGGGGGAGGAGGGCGGTACCGAAACCGAAGGGGGCGTGTCAGACCCGCGCTGGAGGTTTTTGGAGAGAAGGGTGCGACGATCGCTGGGACAAGCTACACCAGAGATACGGCAGATGAGTCCAAGTGCGTAAGAGGGCGTGTCAGTCCCGCGCTGGAGAAAAGTGAGAGGCAGGGAATACGAGCTGAGCTGCGTGGAGAGGTACACGACAAAGAAAGGGTCCAAGAGAAAGCAGAGGAACTTTTACGAACAAGTTGCAAAGAGATACGGCAGATGAGTCCAGCCCCGTTTCAACCAGCCGCGTGAAGCCCTGACGGGGCAGCGAGTGACCTGGCCGGCGTGCGCTGTAAAGCCGAATACAAGGAGCTGCCGGCGTGCGCTGTAAAGCGGAATACAAGGAGCTGCCGGCTCCCCGCTTCCCGCCCGGAGTGGACCTGCTCGCTGTGCCCTGTGATCCCACCTGCTCATCCTTTCCAGCCATTCCTGCCTGCAAGTTCCCCATTTGCGTACGTGAGTTTGTTTTGTTCGTGCTGTCCTGGGTAGTAACTAAGTCTGTATAAGCTAGTAATTTTCACTGTGTCACCTGCGTTTTCATGTCCGCTGTAAATACCCGTGACTGCTCTTTTTGCTTATGTGTGTAAATAATAATAAACCCCGTTACTCTTCTGTACGTCTTCTTCTTCCTCTTTGCATTCGTCGTCTTAGTCTTTTCCCGATTGAATAGCGGTGGCGCGATACGGCCAACGTTTGGGTGAATCGGGTTTAGTCGGGGAACAACTGTTCGGTCGCGGAGCCTCCGCTCGGCAAACATAACATCCATATCCGCGTACCGTAACAATATATATATTGTGGATTTGAGAATTGTAAATATCACCCTCTGTAAGTGTAATGAATTCTTGTAAATATCTTCGTTTTGTGTGTAAAGGTCAAAGGTCGTCCTCTTAGTTACTCCATATACATACACGCAGGCCACCATATACCCTTCGAAATAGTTATTTCCTTATTATGTGTATTAGTTGAAGACTGTGTTTCCCATTAGTTGACTCTGCATTGCATCAAATTGAAATAAGGTAGAATCCCCTGTCTAGTGCAAAGCCTCAATTGCCAACTGCATTCGCCCTCCATTGAACACGCGGTCGGTTCGGAGAAGAAAGGCGTGTCTCCACCCTCGTCATCGGAGAGAGGAGTGAGCCAGCCCCGATCAACCAACCAAGGATGAGGGGTTTGGCTTAAGAGGGCGGAGAAAGAACGACCAGGGAGGTTCGCGAAGATTCATGGGTGTGGCATATATAACCCGTCACGGGAGAGCCCCCACCAGGAGACGATTGAGGCAGCAGATGAGGGAGGGAGCCAGACGAGCGAGGGAGCACGAAGGCAGTTTCTGTCAGGAAGGCGCTTGAGTTGGTAAAGAGAGACGTGCAACCTGCGGGAGTACGAGTGAGGGAGACGCTGTTTCCAACCAGCCTTGCCACGTCAAGCTCCGACGCGCTGTTGCGAACATCCCGGCGGTGTGGACCCGAGGGTGGAGAGTCAGCGGCTGCTCGCTCCCGGGCCGGCCGTCCTCCTGCGTCCAGCTGAACCTTCCTCTCCTTCCTGCCATTCGTTCCTGCCTTCATCCCCCCGTGTAAGTCTGATTGTCGTCCGTCTTTTATGTTGTCCTGGGGTATAAGTAAGCTTGTATAAGTTAATATTGCACTGTGTCCTTCTGGTCCTTCCATCCTTCTGTAAATTATTTTCGTATCTTTCCTTCTTGGTTCTTTTTGATTGTGTACATAATAGTAGTAATAAATCCTGTTATTTCCTACCTTCGTTCTTCTTCTTCATGCTCGTCCGGTCATCCTTGTCTTTTCCCAATTGAATACCTGTGGCACGATTTGGCCAACGTTTCGGAATCGGGTTAGTGAATGTTAATGACTCGAACTTTGGGTTGCGAAAACCGCTCGGCAACTAGACCATCTAAAACCGGGGTTCGAGCGGGAGTCCCTCCCCTGCTTCTCGGTCAGGAGTGGTACTCAGGTCCTTGGGACTTTTTGTAGACCAAATACCCTGACTGCTCCCGACCGGAAGGAGCGTTGGGACCCCCAGGACTCACGTCAGTCAGTCGCGGACAAGGGGATTAATCCCCCCTTCTTTAGGGGAAAAAGGCCGACGTAGAGATCCGTAACAATTGGTGTCAGGAGCGAGATTCGGACCTGAAGGGCGCTTAGCGCACTCAAAATTTGGAGCGGCCGAGATTGTAATAACATCTAAATTTAAGTCGTGCCATGGATGGTCAAGGTGATCGGATGCCGGTTGGGGAGTTAGGGGGGGTAGAATCGACCCAGGACCCCGGGGAGGATTTGGGAGTAATGGAGGAGCGCAATACGCATTGGGTTGCGGAGGGTTCAGACACACAAAATGGCGACCTCGCGCACGTGGTTGCAGCGGCACCAAATGTCGCCGCGCCCGTGACCGTAGCAGCGCCGCCAATGGACTGGGGCCTATTCACGCTGCAAATGCGGGCCTTCATGGAAGCGAACAGGGGGCTGGGAGGCCAAATGGAAGCAATGGGAGGCCAAATGGGAGCAATGAGGGACGAAGCAAGGGGTACCAGTGAGCAATTGAGAGACGGGTGAAGTAATATGGGAAATAAATTTGAGGGTTTAGACAATAAATTTGGGGGATTAGAAAACCAGATCGGGGAATTGAGAAATGATATGGGAAGCCAAATCGGGGGGCTCGAATGTAAATTGGGGGGCCAACTCGAGGACATGGGTAATCAAATTTGGGAAATGAAGGAGGGGTTAACGGGGTTGGAAAATAGAATGGCTGCCCAGGAGAACCAGATGGAGGGGGTGAAGAATGGGTTAGGGGGGTTAGAAAACACAATGGAAGGCAAATTGAGGGAAATGGGGGAGCCCCCGGGAATAATGTACTGTGGGGGCCCGAACAGTTGGGTCCCGCGCTGATCCCGCAAGGAGTGACGCACGGGGTCCGGCCTTCGGGCACCCACAAGGTCCCACTCGCGCTGTATGACGGCAAGAGTGATCTGAGGGCATACCTGGCGCAGTTTGAATACGTGTGCAGAGGCAACGGTTGGAATCCGGACGAAGGTGGAGTACACCTTGTGGGGGCACTGCGCGGTGCGGCGGCGGAGGTGCTGACAGCTTTACCACCGGGTGCTCTCACCCTGCCAGCTCTCCGCGCGGCCTTAATTAATCGTTTTGGTATTGAACAGCAAAGCGAGCTTGTTAAAGCTCAGCTTGCTCAGCGCAAACGCAAGCCCCAGGAGACCATCGGGGAACTTGCCCATGACATTCGCCGCGCAGTCGGAATCGCACACACGGACATGGCAGCGAGTTCCCAGGAAAGCCTGGCGCTGGATCACTTTATCCAGGCCCTTCCGGATCTGGAGCTCCGACAACAGCTTGCCATGTGGCGCCCGCAGACCATGAGTCAGGCGGCCGACGCTGCGGCCCGTTGGGAAGCAGCGAGGCCGCTGGCCCGGGGAGGCGAGGGCCACGCAGTGGCGGTGCGTCAGGTAGGGCCCGTGATGGGTGGAAGCCCCCCTAGGGGGCCCGCCCCCGAAGGGGGCCCTGACCTGGAGAGCATGGTCCGGAGGCTGGTGGATCGGCGCCTGGCGGGACCTGGACCATGGCAGGCGGCTCCAGCGGTGGCACCCGGTAGTCCACGGCAAAGTACACCAATTCGGACATTTAGGGGGGGGAAATTTGGAATACCGGAGGCAAGCACCTTACCAGGTGAGGTGCTATAATTGTGCTCGGCTGGGTCACCGTGCGTGGGAGTGTCGAACTCCGCGCCGGGACGGTCCCCGCCAGCCGATGCCCTCAACTCTGCCCCGTATCGATCGGCCTAGCCGACCTCAGACACCCCCCCGCCAGGGCCTGGGAAACTAGAACGTGCCGGGCATGCAGGGCGGTGTTCGGCAGTAGGGGATGGAGAGGAGCCCTCATTGACGTGACAGGTCATTCATTGTGGCCAAATTGGAATCGGTAGTTTAACAATTCGATGCAAAATTGCCGGCGTGGGGGTAGACGCCGTTGTGGATACGGGAGCCAGTGCCACGATCATCAGCCCCGTGATCCTTAATTCGAATGCAGACGGCTGGGGTAAAATCCAGCGTCTGGAAAATCATAGTTTGCAGTTGGCTACCGGGGCAACGGCTCCGATCATAGGGCGTGGTTTTGTGACCCTCAAGTTGGGATCGGTAAAGAGAGAGATAGAGGTTTGGGTGGCGGAGGTGTGCAACCTATGCTTAATAGGGTTGGATTTGTTGACTGCCAGCGGTTGTAAAATCGACTTGAGCCGGGGGATCCTGCAAGTGGGATTGGAAGAGCTACCATTGGAGGGGGTGAGCACGGCCGAAAGGGTGGAGCTGGAGGCTCCTGAGGCCGTGACCATCCCTCCAGGGGCCGAGGCCATAGTGCCGGCCCGATGGTCAGTTCGCCCGACATGGCAGGAGTCCTGCGGCCTGGTCGAACCGGTGGCAGCGCGATCCATACCTGGTTTAATCGTGGGCCGCACCCTTGTAAAAACGGACGGGCCGGTGGTGGCCGTCCGAGTAATTAATATTAGCACCGAACCACGCACTATAGTGAGGGGCACGAAGGTAGCTGGCTGCACCCCAGTTAGAGAAGTCGCGTCAGTGAGGGGCGAGAACGTCCAGCCGAGCCGGCCCCAGGGGGAGCCTTCAATAAATACTAGGAATTGGCCCGATCCCATTTGCGAGATGGTAAATCATCGTCGTGTAGAGTTCGGAGGTACCCAGAGGGAGGCCTTACACAAACTGATTGGATCCCATTTGGATCTCTTCTCCTTGTCCCCCAAGGATATTGGACGTACGGGCCTGGTGAAACATCAGATCCACACCGGTGAGGCCCGGCCTATTCGTCAGCCCGCCCGACGGCTCCCTTGGAGCAAGAGGGCGGAAGCTGACGAGCAGGTTGAAAAGATGCTCGATACAGGCGTCATCGAGCCCTCGGGAAGTCCCTGGATGTCACCTGTTGTGCTGGTTAAAAAGAAAGATGGGACCACGCGGTTCTGCGTGGACTATCGCCAGCTAAACAACGTGACACTCAAGGACTCATATCCCCTGCCAAGAATTGATGACACCCTCGATGCCGTTGCGGGCTCAAATTGGTTCACAACTTTGGACCTCAAGAGTGGGTATTGGCAGGTGGAGATGGATAGGACAGGGAAGGAGAAAACGGCATTTTCCACAGGTAAGGGGCTGTATCAGTTCACTGTGATGCCGTTTGGTTTGTGTAACGCCCCCGCCACCTTTGAGTGATTAATGGAACATGTACTAGGCGGCATGCCATGGCAATCATGCCTCGTATACCTGGATGACGTCCTAGTACATGCCAAAACATTCCCCCAGGCGTTAGCTAATTTGGACCAGGTGTTCGGGTGCCTCAGACAGGCAGGGTTGAAATTGAGCCCGAGTAAGTGCACCTTGTTTGCAAGAGAGGTGGCCTATTTAGGTCACGTTATCGGTCGCGAGGGGGTAAAAACGGACCCACGCAAAATTACGGCGGTAGAGGAGTGGCCCGCACCACGTACCATCAAGGAGGTGCGGGGATTTTTGGGACTCTGCTCCTACGACCGGCGCTTTGTGGTGAAATTTGTGGAGTTGGCCCGTCCCCCCACCGGCGTACGGAGAAGGGGACGCGATTTAATTGGACAAGGGAGTGCCAAGAGGCCTTCCTAAAATTGAAGGGGTGTTTGACATCCGCACCCCTTCTAGCTTACCCCACTAGTAACGGGACATTTACCCTGGACACGGATGCGAGCCAGGAAGGATTGGGCGCAGTTTTGTCTCAGACACAGGAGGGCGTGGAGAGAGTGATTGGTTATTATAGTCGGGCCTTAAGTAGGCCCGAGCGAAATTATTGCGTAACCCGCAAGGAATTATTGGCTATGCTGGCTGCCATGAACCATTTCCACCCGTACCTGTATGGGCGGAAATTTTCGGTTCGAACTGACCATTCCTCCTTGCAATGGCTCCTTCGGTTCAAGGAACCGGAGGGCCAAATTGCAAGGTGGTTGGAAAAGTTGCAGCAGTACGATTTCAATGTGACCCATAGGGCCGGGAAGGCCCATGGTAATGTGGACGCACTCTCTCGGCGCCCTTGTCTGGGGGAAAACTGCAAATTTTTGTGCGAGACACGAGGAGAGGGAGCAATTGGGTGATTCTGCCCCGATTCTCGTCGTCCGGGCAACCCGGGTGAGAGGGCCAATTTTGCCACTAACCGCAGATGATGAATTTGGAACTTTGGCGTGGAGCACGGCCCAGCAGGAGGATCCCGTTCTGGGGCCGGTGTTCAAATGGGTCAAATTGGGGCAAAGACCAAAGGGGGAAGAGGTCACCCCCCTCGGGGCGCAAACAAAGGCGTATTGGGCTCAGTGGCAGACCCTGGAATTGAAGGATAACATCTTGTATCGCAAGTGGGTGGAGGTTCCCTCTGAGAGAACTTCCTGGCTGGTGATAGTCCCTGACAAGTTTAAGAACGTCATATTACAACAGGTGCATGGTACCCGCTCCGGTGGCCATTTGGGCAGGACAAAGACAACATCTCGGGTCCGCCGGAGGTTCTATTGGGTGAATATGGGGCGTGACATACAGGACTGGTGTCGGAGATGCGACCCTGTTCTGTCAAAAAGGGGCCAGCACGGAGGATGAGGGGGCCCTTCAATTACACCAGGTGGGGGCCCCCCTTGAGCGGGTGGCTATGGACATCCTAGGACCACTACCCCGCACCCGCCAAGGTAATAAGTACATCCTCGTTGTCATGGACTATTTCACCAAGTGGCCGGAGGCCTACGCCCTCCCCAACCAAGAAGCCAGGGTTGTGGCGCAGGCCTTCATGGAAGGATTTGTATGTCGGCACGGGATTCCACAGGAGCTGCACACCGATCAGGGTCGAAATTTTGAAAGCCAATTGCTAAAAGATGTGTGCAGGCTCCTGTCAATTCGGAAAACATGGACCACGCCCTTGCGGCCACAATCTGATGGGATGGTGGAAAGATTCAATCGAACATTGATCCAACAACTGGCATTGTTCACCACCACCCGTCAGGATGACTGGGACGAACATCTCCCGTACTTGTTGATGGCCTACCGAACCAGCCAGCATGGGGCCACCGCATGCAGTCCAGCGTTGCTTATGTATGGGCGGGAGTTGCTGGCTCCCGCCGACTTGCTATGCGGTCCCGTGCCAGACACCACAGATACACTGCCGAGGGAGGGTTACGCACGTCACCTGGAGGAAGGAATGGAGCGGGTCCATGCCTTCGCCCGCCGCCAGCTCCATCTGGCGGGGGCCAAGATGAAGCGCAGGTACGACCACCGGAGCCAGGGGTCAGTACCCTCCGGGGATGAAGATTTGGTTCTTTAATCCCCGGAGGCGGAAGGGTAGGTGCCCAAAACTCACCTCCCCCTGGCAAGGCCCGGGAGTCGTACTGTCGCAAGTCTGTGACGTGGTCGTTAAGATCAAAATGGGGCCACGGGCCCTCGTCCATGCCGACCGGATAAGACCTTATGCCGGCGAGCAGGCGCCCTCGTGGATCGCCTCAGCTCTAGATGCCGAGGCAGGACCCAGTACCTCTTGCGACGGGGGCTCGTAATGTCAGAGGACTGGGGGGGGGGGGGGTGATAGTGGGACATGCCCGATGTGGTGGGATGGCAACTCTGCCATCCCTCACAAACGGGGCACATGAGCAATAGCTATGGGGTTTATGGCAGTGTAAGCTCGCCGAGGGAGGGTTAGGATAAAATGATAGGGATCTAGAGAAGATGACCATAGGTAACTGTAGATTTAAGTAGCAACATTGGACAGGTAGTCGGGGACATAGAGAGGTTAGAATGGATGATAATGATGTGGGATGTGCTTAGATAAAGGGAAGACGGGGAGCACCAAGTTAGAGGGAAGCCAGGTAGATCAGATGATGCCGTGTGTTTGACAATCGAAAGTGTATGGAGCAGTGTATGAGTGAGTGAGGTGATTGTGAGTTGTATTGAGCGTGGAAGTGTGTGAAGCAGCGTATGAGGAATAATTGTGATTGTGGATTGTATTGAGCGTGGAAGTGTATGGAGCAGTGTATGAGGAACAATTGTGGTTGTGCATTGTATCGAATGATTGAAGAAGCCTGGGAGGAAGGAGGGTGCAGGAGGCACCAGGTGTGATTGCACAGGTGTGCAAGTGAACAGGTGTATGGAGCAGTGTATGAGTGAGTCATGGTGATTGAGTGTTGTGTTGAGCAAATGGTCCTGGAGGAAGGAGGGTGCAGGAAGCACCAGGAGTGATGGCACAGGTGTGCAAATACAGGTGAGCATGGTTGTGTGGAATAGCTGGTATGGAATATATGGAGTATGGAATGGATGGTGTGGAGTGAGTATGGTGGAAACTGTGGAGTGGAGTGGATGGTGCGAAGGTGTGTATGGGGAGGATGGACCCCATGACGAATACCCGGGGAGGGTAGTTTAAGAGTTAGGTAGCGGGTACAGGTAAATTGTGGTTGGATATTGGCATCTGTGGTGCGTGTGGAAGAATGTTGTTTGGATGGGTGCATTAGTGTCGTGGAAATGGCTGGGCGTGTGGCCTGTTAGTGTGTGTAGTTAAATGGGCACTCCGCCACTGCTAGGATGTCGGCCAGGTGAGGCCGCAGGTGGGCTCTGGGAGCCGGTAGAGTTGTGCATGGGGCCCGAGGATCCAAAGGACGGACCCGGGTAGCCCAGTGCCAGAGAGGGCACTGAGTGGGGAGAGCGCCAGAGGGCCTTCACCAGTTAGATACGTTAGGGTGAGGAGCAGGTAAGCTCGGAGGCAACTGCAGTGGTGGAGGTGTGCAGGTGGGTAGACCTGCTGGGAGAGCCACACAACCCAGTCCTGAAATTGTGCAAAGGCACAGGGAGTTGAATCGGGGGAGTGAGACCCCAAATTGATGAAGCACCACAGTTTGGTCAATGGGAATTTGGTTCTTAAAACCACATAGAGTAAGATTGCCAATGGATTGGCAGGGAAAGACCCCGGGTAGTGTAAAGTGTGTTAATGTCATTTAGGAAGTAGTTAGGATTGAAATCTCCTCGCACCATCTACATCCACTCACCTGAGGTGACGTAACTCCACACCATGCCATGGTTGGTTGTTGTTGTTTTTTTTTGTGCAAATGTTTGGATTGTGAGACGCATCATGACGTGGGTGTGACATTGTGCTGATGTCACACCGTACACCCCGCATCTACCTGTTGCCCTGCTAACTTAGTGCTCCCCGTCTTCCCTTTAAACTAAGCACATACCACGTCATTATCATCCAAACTAATCTACCTGCGTCCCCACGACAGGTATCATTGTCACTACCTAATCTTACCGTTACCTAAGGTCATCTTCTAGGTCCCTACACATTATCCAAACCCTCCCTCGGCGAGCTTACACTGCCGTAAACCCCATAAAACTAGTGCTCCTTTGCCCCCGCTGTGAGAGATGGCAGAGTTGCCATCCCACCACATCGGGTATCTTCTACTATCAATTTTGCTCACCAAATTCCAGCTAATTAAAAATTTGCCAATCACTACCAATCTGCCAATCATCACTCTGCCAATCCTTTGCCAATCATCAAATTTTGTTTTTCTAATTTCGGGTCCAAAACACTATCCTCATCATCACAGTCTACTCACTTGAGCCTCTCGGTGCACCAATTCATCTCTAAAGCCCGGCTTCGTAAAGCCGAGCAATGAATGCGGGTTGTTTGGTGCTGGCGGCTGGATGCGTCCGGCACTCGGTGCAGGGAAGGAGGTTTACCCGGGCCGAGATCCCACGCACCATCCCGGCACAGAGCCGTCCAATGGCCCGATCTCGACCTGCCGGAACGCCTCAACAAAAAGGGGTCGCCATGACGACCCTTCCTATCGGGCTGCCCGCTCCGCCTAGTGGAGCACGGACGCGGCCGTTCTGAGCGAGGCCCAGCGTGGATCGCGTACGGCGGTTCTTTCGAAAGCGCCGTGGTTCGGATCCCCGCTGGTCCTCACGGCACGCGAAGCTGCCCGGTTCGCACCGAAGGCCCGATTCGGCTATACGTCGCTCTAACCGCTAACCTGGTTACCGTCGATGCTTCACCTGCATGCTCACACGCGTACGCGACCCCTTTAACCCTCACTGAGCTCGGTGCTCCAACGCCACCCGTACACCCCGCATACTTCGTTATTGCACTCGTTCTTTCGCTCACAGACTTCGTCACACACCTGACCACCGCACACCTTTGCACACACTCGTCGTTCGCACACCTCACCAACACACCTCTTCGCGCCCCCTTCTCGGTCACCTCCTCGGTGACAACCACAGGTGTGCTCTCACTTGCACACCCAACCATGTGCCTCACTACTAACTCAAGTGTGCATTCCCACACACGCTCTACCATTCCAGGTGTGCATCCTTCATTCCAGGTGTACATCCTCTCTCACCTGCCACAACCAACTCACGCTCCGTGTCACTCTCACTACTTTTACGACCACACTCGGTCGCGCACTCACCCTTACTCTCGCCAGCGCACTCTTTACTCATGCACCCGTCCGTTACACACCTTTCTCGTGCACACTCTCCCTTTACACCCTCCGTAACACTCACCACAGGCGTGCATGCTTCCGTTACATCCTCTGTAACACTCACCACAGGTGTACATTCTCCTTTATTCTTGACAGCGCACTCTTTCCCCATGCACCCGTCCGTTACACACCTTTCTCGTGCATCCTCTTGCGCACACTCTCCCGTTACTTCCTCCGTAACACTCCCCACTACGCGCTTCCATGTGCTCCCTCGCACACGCGCTACGACCAACACACTCTCGACAGCACACTCACTCCATGGCGCGCACTTTTTCCTTACACACCCCAGAGTCGGACATTCTCGCACACCTCCTCCTTCGCACACCGTACCTGTCGCACACTTCACCAACGGCCTCTCACGAACACCCGGATCCAAATCAATCCCCAAGCCGACTGAAGCTCCCCTCACATCATATACATTTCCACGTATATCGCCACTCACCTTGGCACCTCATCTCCGCACCTCCTTCGCCACCTGCAAACTCTTTATTTGGTTAGCGAGCACATCATCACGATTTGAGCACCGACCTTGCACATATTCCATCACCTCCTCCTGTATTTCTCTCTTAGTTTCCGTCCGTCTCTTCTTAATTTCACTCACCCCCTCTTCCACCTCCTTTAACTTTTGCTTCACCTCTTTTATTTCCCGGTGCATCTCCTCTATCTCGTCCTCTAAGGCTACCTTGACCGTTTCTATGTGCGTCCTCACCTCCCGGTCCTTCGTCTCCATTACTTCTGTCACCTCATCCAACCTCGTTGTCAGTCCCTCACGTACCATATGACATTGCCTCTTCGTCGCTATCAAGTCGTCCTTGATGTCTTTTTGTGTCGCTTTTAACCCCCCGAGTACCGCAGTGTTCCTTTGTACCTGCTCCACTAACTCCGTCTGTCCCACCGTCAGCTGTTCTACCTCCTGCGTCAGGTCCTCTATGCCCCCTTGTAACTTTGCCGTTCCATTTCTCACCTCTTTCTCCATACGCTTCTCACCTCGCTTTACCTCCTCGCGTACCCCCAAGACCTCCTCGCTTACACCTCGTCATCTCTTTTGTAGATGCCACCCTCATCTGTCCCAATTCATCCCTCTGAGCATCCAATTTACCTTCTAACCCGATTTTCACCTCCTCTCTCCGGTTCCCCATCCGTTTGATTTCCCGGGCGGATTGCTCCCCTACTTCCCGCAATTTGTCGTCCATTGTGTTTTCTAACCCCCTTAACCCATCTTTCACCCCCTCTATCTGATTCTCCTGGGCAGCCATTCTATTTTCCACCCCCGTTAACCCATGTTTCACCCCCTCCATCTGATTCTCCTGGGCAGCCATTCTATTTTCCACCCCCGTTAACCCATGTTTCACCCCTTCTATCCCATTGTCTAACCCCTCAAATTTCTTGTCTAACCCCTCAAATTTCTTGTCTAAACCCTCAAATTTATTGTCCATGTCCCTGCTGGATTTTTCAGCCATTTTTTTCATATACCCCATCATCTGCGCCGCGAAGAGGTCCAATTTCCCCAGCGCTGCGGTCTCGGCTGCCGCAGCGCCGCCATTTTGTGCCTCCTCAACCTCGTGCGCGAGGGCGCCATTTTGCGCGCCTGAAACCTCCTCAACCACATTGCCATTGTTCTCCTCCTCCCTTTCCTCCACATACATTTCCCCGAGGTCCTGGGTCGATTCTACCCCGTCTATCTCTCCCACCGGCATCCCGTCGCCTTGACCACCCATGGCGCGACTTTCAAATTTAGGATTTTATAAAATACAATTTTTGGGCCACTTGTAATTTCAGCGCGTTAAGCGCTTCAGGTCCGAATCCGACACTCCTGACACCAATTGTTACCGCCAATAGTACAATTGGTGTCCCCAAAATTTGGGCTAAATAAATTTAGTCCCAGGTTCGAATCCCAACTCCTGACTACCAATTGTTACGGACCGCGGATAAGATGTTGTTTTGCCGAGCGGATGGCACCGCGGCCGAACAGTTACCCCAACTAACCCGATTCCTGGACGTTGGCCGAAATCACGCCACAGGTATTCAATTTGGAAACCGCTTAAGCGACCGAATGTAAAGAGGAAGAAGAAGAAGACGTACAGAAGAGTAACAGGATTTATTATTTACACACACTAAGCAAAAGGAGCAGTCAAGGTTATATACAGGGAAAATGGAAAAAGCAGGTGACACAGTGCAAATATTAACTTATACAAGCTTAATTAATACCCAGGGACAAGACACACAGAACAAACTCACGTACACAAAAGGATGGAAAGGCAGGGATGGTTTGGGACGGCAGAGGAGGGTCCAGGCAGATGGGAGGCGTCGAGGTCCGGCTCCAAGCGCGCGCTCCGATCTACGCTTTGGGGTCGAGGCGAAAACCCGGCAAACACAGCCTCGCGTCTCACCGACCGGCGATAGGGCCTAGAGTGTGTCGGCCTATTGCTGCAATACAGGCACCCCCTCACGTCTCTCTCTCTCAGTCTTGCTAGATCACGCCTCTCGTTCATGCCTTCTCACCGCCCTTGTACCTACTTGATTCAACTCTCATGAACCTTCAAGCAACTCCCTTCACAGAACTGCCCGTGGGGCTCCCTCACTCATCTCTCTCTTGCGCGATCTTCGCACGCATCTATCATCCTCAAGCCCGGGTGTGACACGCCCTCGTCGGTTTCGGTAACGCCCCCCCCCCCCCCCCGTGCTCTGTGACCTTATATGGCAATGCCACGGGCTTGCCTCCTTATTTGGACATGGCGCCGAACGGCGCGCCCCTCGTGGCGAGCTACGGGCTTCTTCCCTTATCTGGGCATGGGGCTGAATAGCCCCGCCCCTCGTGGCACGCCCTGGGCTTGCCTCTTCCCGGCGACCCCGCCCCTCCTGTTCAAACAGAGCACGGAGCACGTATTCACTATTTGCAGCGAAATGAGAGGGCGCGCACCCCACGCTTGTGAAGCTGCTTTACCCAGAGAGGGAGTTTGGGCTGGGAAATGTAATTATTGAAGGGGAGCTATTCTTATTTGATTCGGTGCAATGGAGTGTCAATTAATGGCCAACAGAGCCTTAAACTCACATATAATAAAGAGATAACTACTTAGAAGGGCTTAAGATTGGCTAGGTGTATGCGATGAATTAATTAAGGGGACGACCTTTGACCTTTACAATTATGGAGGTATTTACAACGATCATGACATTTACAACGGGTGATCTTTACAACAATTACAAATCCACAACAATATATATTGTTGCGGAAATGAGGATTGTGTTTTTTTATTGTGTTGTATTGTATGGTAAATTGTTGTGTAATATTGCTCGATTCTGGCCCCTCCTGCCTCCAGTGTTGTGTAAAGATCAAAGGGCGTTCCGGTAGTTAATTCCATAAAGCATACATTGAAGGACACTATAATACCCTTGTTCAGTAGCTTATATCCTTATTCTGTGTATCAGGTTAAGGCTTTGTCTTCCATTAAAATGACACTCCATTGCACCAAGTGAAATAAGATAGATTCCTTTCATTCCCCATTCCCACTCCCAAAACTTCCATTGCCAAGCCTCAATTTCCAGCTACATCCCCTCCAAGTCTCCATTGCCAACTGCACTGGGCAGTTTGCCAGTTTGTTACAGCTGTGGGTTGTTTTCGCCCCAAAACCACCATTTAACTTGTGCTCGGGTCGGGGAAGAAAGGCGTGCCCGCCCGTCGTCATCAAGGGCGGAGCCAGAGGGTCGCGCGACCAACCAGGGCCGAGGTGAGCACACCGATGGGCGTGTCCTAAAAGCCGGCGGCTTAATTGCCGGAGGCGCTATAAAGGCGCGCGCGCAAGAAGTTGCGAGTGGAGCTGAGTTGTGTGGTTTTGGTCAGAGCTGGGTTGGTCGTCAGTGGTGGTCAGTGGTTGCGTTGAGTGGTCAGTGGTTGCGTTGAGTTGTCGGTGGTGAGGAGTGATTGGACCAAAGAGAGAGAGAAAGAGTGGTTGGACTAAGCAAGAGAGGAAGAGTTGGACTAAGCAAGAGAGAAAGAGTCCTGGAGTTAGTGAGAGAGGGAGAGAGAACCCGTCACGCCAGACCCCCCCCACCAGCAGCGTTGGCTTGGCTCCACCAAGCAGCTCCGACCCGTTACCCCGCGCACACGACAGGATCGGTGGCATCGGCGGCCGTCGAGGTCCAGCCCGACGTCCCGTGCGGGATCAAGCTCCAGCCAGCTCCGTGCCTTCCTCTCCCTCCAGCCACCCACCTCCTGTCATTCCTGCCTGCGATTTCCCCATTCGTGTACGTGAGTTTGTTCTGTTTGTTTTGTCCCTGGGGATTTAATTAAGCTTGTACAAGGAATTTTCACTGTGTCTCTAATATCTTCTGTATATTATTTTCTTATCTTTCCTTCTCCTTGGTTTCTTTGAGCCTGTAAATAGTAAATAAATTTAGTAGTATTTGCCAACCTTTTCGTCTCCTCCTTCTTCTTCACATCCGTGTCGCTTTTGTCTTTTCCCTATTGAATATCTGTGGCGCGATACGGCCAACGTTTGGGGATCGGGTTAATCGGGGAAACTGTTAGGTCGCGGTGCCATCCGCTCGGCAAACCAACATCCTTAACCGCGGACCGTAACAATTGGTGTCGGGAGCGGGGTCGGACCCGAAGCGCGCTTAACGCGCTCAAAATTACTAGCTGCTGGAAATTGTTTTGTTTTTAAAGAAAAACCCGAATTTTGAAATCGCGCCATGGCTGGTCAAGGCGACGGGATGTCGGTGGGAGAGATAGACGGGGTAGAATCGACCCAGGACCTCGGGGAAATGTATGTGGATGAAAGAGAGGAGGAGAACATTGGCAATGTGGTTGAGGGTGTGTCAGGCGCACAAAATGGCGCCCTCACGCACGATGTTGCAGCAGCACCAAATTGCGCCGCGCGCGAGGTTGGGGCAGCTGCGGCCGCACCCTTTGTACTACCAACGGTGGTCCAAATGCAAGCCTTCATGGCCCAAATTAATGCAAAAATTGATAGGATGGGGGCAATAATGAACGGAATGAGGGCCGATAGGGAGGAAATGGCGAGGGACAGAGTCGCATATAAGGTAAGGGAAGCGGAGGGGGACAGAGACCGCGGGTTGGGCGAGCAGGTCCCACGGGTGCACGAGGAGGTAACGCGGGTCGAGAAGCGCTGGTTGAGCGAAGCGGAGGAAAGCGCGGGTACAATGACGGGGGTAGAAATCGCGACACGGGGTTTGGAAAAGCCGGCGACCGATGAGGTAGAGGGAATTTTATTAAAGCCAACGGTCGTCGAGGGGAACAAAGACAAAGCAGTAGTGGGTACAATTAAAATTGAAGAGACGATGGAGGTAGCCCGGGAATTGCAGGGAGAAATGGAATATGTGCAAGGTCGGTGCTCAAATCGTGATGTTGTGCTCACTACCCAAATAAAGAGTTTGCAGGTTTTGGTGCAGGGAGGAAGAAGAACCCCGAAGGTGAGACGGGCTGCATGTGGTGCTGGGAGATTTTGTAAGAGGGGGTTTGGCGCGAAGAGAATTGTCGCGCGATTGGGATCGATTTGGCACCCGGGCGTTGGTGAAGGGTCCCATGTGAGTAAAAATGGCACGCGTGTGAGGAAAAAGTGTGCGTCAAAGGGTGAGCGTGTTACGAAGCGCGAGTGTGATACCGAGTGCGAGCGAGAATGCATGTCGGGGTGTACGGGGTGTGACACAGGGAGTGAGAGCAATACGGAGTGTACGTGCGAGGGTGAGTGTGACACGGAGAGTAAGGTGGTGGTGGAACGTGTGCGAGGAAGCACACCTGGGTTGGTGGTAGCGTGAGTGTGGGAGAGCCCATCTGAGCGCGTTAGTGGGTGGATGCAAGAGTGCACGCCCATGGTGAGTGGTACGGAGTATGTACCGAGGGAGAGTGCGCAAGACGGTGCGTGAGGTGTGTTAAAAGAGTGTGCGAACGGTGAGTGTGCGCGAGAGGTGTGGTGTGTAACAGGGAGTACGTTGGTGGAATGTACGGACGGCGTTGGAGCACCGAGCTTGGTGAGGGTGAAAGGGGTAGCGTATGCGTGTGAGCATGCCGGTGAAGCATCGACGGTAACCGGGTTAGCGGTTAGAGCGACGGATAGCCGATGCGAGCACTCGGTGCGAGGAGCCCTTTGTTGGATGCGAGGCCCGGCGCGGATCGATACTGCGTCGCTTCTCTTCGAAGCGTCGTTGCCGATTCGGGCTTGGCCCCGCCCCGCACGGTCGAGTCCGGGCCTTGTCGGGCGTGGCGTCCGGTCCGGTTCAAGGGCGAGTGGGAGGAAGCGGAACGGTGCCCCCTCGCGGGGACGGGGTTCCGAACGAGCGAGCCTCGGTCATCGGGCCCGGGACCGCAAGGTACCGCGCCGAGATGGTACGTGGAATCTCGGCCCGACCAAACCACCTCCCTTGAACCGAAAGCCGGACGGATTCAACCTGCAGGCGACCAAACCACCCGAATTCATTGCTCGGCTTTACGAAGCCGAGTTTAATGATGTCATGACGCACCGAGGCTAGGATATAGCGGACTGTGATGATGATGATGATGATGATGGTGTTTTTGGATTCGAAATTTTGGGATAGCAAATTTTTGATTGGTTGAAATTTGGTGTGCAAAAATTGGTAGGGAGAGATACCCGATGTGGTGGGATGGCAACTTTGCCATCTCACCCGGGGGCAAAGGAGCACTAGTTTTATGGGGTTTATGGCAGTGTAAGCTCGCCGAGGGAGGGTTTGGATAATGTGTAGGGACCTAGAAGATGACCTTAGGTAACGGTAAGGTTAGTTAGTGACAATGACACCTGTAGTGGGGACGCAGGTAGATTAGAGTGGATGATAATGACGTGGTATGTGCTTAGTTTAAAGGGAAGACGGGCAGCACTAAGTTAGCAGGGCAACAGGTAGTTTAGATGATGCCGTGTGAGTGTTGGGAGTGTATTCAGAAGTGTATTGTGAAAAGTGTGAGGAACAGGTGTGATTGCACAGGTGTGCAACTGAACAGGTGTATGGAGCAGTGTATGAGTGAGTGATAGTGATGTGAGTTGTGCTGACCAAATGGTCCAGGAAGGAAGGAGGGTGCAGGTGGCACCAGGTGTGATTGCACAGGTGTGCAACTGTAGGTGTGTGGAGAATGGTTGTATGGATTACCTGGAGTATGGAGTATTGGAATGGATGGTCGTGGATTGAGTATGGGGGAAACTGTGGAGTGGAGTGGATGGTGCGAAGGTGTGAATGGGGGAAGGATGGACCCCCATCACGAATACCCGGGGAGGGTAGTGTAAGAGTTAAGTAGAGGGTACAGGTAAATTGTGGTTGAATATTGGCATCTGTGGTGCGGGTAGTTGCACAGGAGTGTAGTGATGGGTGCATTAGTGTTGTGGAAATGGCTGGGCGTGTAGCCTGTTAGTGTGTGTAGTTGGTTGAGCACTCCACCACTGTGAGGATGTCGGCCAGGTGAGGCCGCAGGTGGGCTCTGGGAGCCGGTAGAGTTGTTGTGGATGGGGCCCGAGGATCCGGAGGACGGACCCGGGTAGCCCAGTGCCAGAGGGCACCGAGGGGTGACAGAGCCAGGAGAGGACTTCCCCAATTAGATAGGTTAGGGTGAGGAGCTAGGTAAGCTCGGGTGGCAACTACAGTGGTGGAGGTGTGCAGGTGGGTAGACCTGCTGGGAGAGCTGCACGACCCAGCCCAGAAATTGTGCAAGGGCACAGGGAGATGAATCGGGGGAGTGAGACCCCAAATTGAGAAGCACCACAGTTTGGTCAATGGGAATTGGTTTTTAAAACCACATAGAGTAAGATTGCCAATGGTTTGGCAGGGAAAGACCCCAGGTAGTGTAAAGTGTGTTAAAGTCATTTAGAGGATAGTTAGGATTGAAGTCTCCTCGCACCATCTGCATCCACTCACCTGGGATGACGTACCTCCACACCATGCCAGGTTGTTTTATTATTTTTGATGCAAATGTTTGGAATGAGAGACGCATCATGACAAGGGTGTGACATTGTGCTTTGTTGTTCCATCTCTTCCTCCTTATGAGGATTGATGATGAATTGGGTGATGGCAAATTTTGGCTAGAGGAATTGTGGTGACGAATTTGGAATAGAAGAAATATGGGGAAGACGTGACAGTAGTGACGAACTTGTAAATGTGTAGATTTTGTAAATATGGGGTAAGGGCAAGGGTAGAGTAGGTGACAGGGGGGGTGACGTACGGTAGGGACGAGCTTTCTCACTTCGCTCTCCGTACGCACTTCGCCTTGCATTGCCTTATTGATGTGTACCCTTGTGACCTTGCCCCTCGCGCATCTGTTTTTTCCCCCTTTTGTCTTCCACATGAGGACCTGTGCGCCACTGGGCGCCGAAGGGAGCGTGCGTGAGTCCGCCATTGTGTGCCCGGAACTCCCAGAACCAGCTGTCTGCATCGATGCACCACATTATGGACCACACATCTGTGGCTGAGCACCACTTATGGACCCCATGGGTTGGGGCATGGCCCCTCTGCTGGAACCGGCCATGAAGGCCCGAAATCTTGCTGGCGGACCTTGATCACAGGGCACCGATGCCCCACAGGTGAACCACACTAGTCGGCCCTGTGGGCCATAAATAAATTAAAAATGGACACGTTTTGTGCAAGTTTTATTGCAAATAGGCCGCCAGCAAAGGAAGATGACAACACCAGGAAGATAGCAATAGCCAGCAGAGGAAGCCGAAGAGCAAGACACCACCAAGTGTTTGTTGGTTTTATTTTTATGAACTGAGATGACTGTGCACCGATTGGTGCTTGAGGGTGTTTTGGTGCGTTTATGGGTGCTTTCATGGTGCATTGATGCAGAGCAGACTGTCTCTCCCCCCCAAAAGAACAATCACAGGTCCTGGGTTAGTTTTGTAAATAAAGTAACGTCATTGTAAATAATGCTCCCCACCGTCAATGTATAGTTTGAAGACCATTCCGCAATTCGGTTAGCTGTGGGCGTGAGTCTGTTAGGTAGGGTGCAATGGAGCAGCGGGACATATTTATTTATGTTTTAAAACTGTCGCACTCAGGGTCAGGTTAAATGTAGAGGGAACTACACCTACGTGCCACACTAAAAGTTAAGGTAAGAGGCCCGGGACGTGCCGAAGAGAAGGAGGGTGCAGTGTTGTGGATTTGTAATTGTTGTAAAGATCACCCTTTGTAAATGTCATGATCGTTGTAAATACCTCCATAATTGTAAAGGTCAAAGGTCGTCCCCTTAATTAATTCATCGCATACACCTAGCCAATCTTAAGCCCTTCTAAGTAGTTATCTCTTTATTCTATGTGAGTTTAAGGCTCTGTTGGCCATTAATTGACACTCCATTGCACCGAATCAAATAAGAATAGCTCCCCTTCAATAATTACATTTCCCAGCCCAAACTCCCTCTCTGGGTAAAGCAGCTTCACAAGCGTGGGGTGTGCGCCCTCTCATTTCGCTGCAAATAGTGAATACGTGCTCCGTGCTCTGTTTGAACAGGAGGAGCGGGGTCGCCGGGAAGAGGCAAGCCCAGGGCGTGCCACGAGGGGCGGGGCTGTTCAGCCCCATGCCCAAATAAGGGAAGAAGCCCGTAGCTCGCCACGAGGGGCACGCCGTTTGGCGCCATGTCCAAATAAGGAGGCAAGCCCGTGGCATTGCCATATAAGGTCACAGAGCACGGGGGGGGGGGGGGGCGGTACCGAAACCGACAAGGGCGTGTCACACCCGCGCTTGAGGATGATAGATGCGTGCGAAGATCGCGCAAGAGAGAGATGAGTGAGGGAGCCCACGAGCAGTTCTGTGAAGGGAGTTGCTTGAAGGTTCATGAGAGCTGAACAAAGTAGGTACAAGGTCGGTGAGAAGGCATGAACGAGAGGCGTGATCTAGCAAGACTGAGAGAGAGAGAGACGTGAGGGGGTGCCTGTATTGCGGCAATAGGCGGACACCCTCTAGGCCCTATCGCCGGTCGGTGAGACGTGAGGCTGTGTTTGCCGGGTTTTCGCCTCGACCCCAAAGCGTGGATCGGAGCGCGCGCTTGGAGCCGGACCTCGATGCCTACCATCTGCCTGGACCCTCCTCTGCCGTCCCAAACCATCCCTGCCTTTCCATCCTTTTGTGTACGTGAGTTTGTTCTGTGTGTCTTGTCCCTGGGTATTAATTAAGCTTGTATAAGTTAATATTTGCACTGTGTCACCTGCTTTTTCCATTTTCCCTGTATATAACCTTGACTGCTCCTTTTGCTTAGTGTGTGTAAATAATAAATCCTGTTACTCTTCTGTATGTCTTCTTCTTCTTCCTCTTTACCTTCGGTCGCTTTAGAGGTTTCCAAATTGAATACCTGTGGCGCGATTTCGGCCAACGTCCAGGAATCGGGTTAGTCGGGGTAACTGTTCGGCCGCGGTGCCATCCGCTCGGCAAAACAACATCTTATCCGCGGTCCGTAACAATATATATTTATATATATATATATATATATATTGTTGTGGATATGAGAATGTTTTTTTATTTTATTGTTGTGGTAAAATGTTGTTGTAAAAGGTTGTTGTAAAATATCACCCCTCCTCCCTCCGTTTGTGGTTGTATAAAGGTCAAAGGGCGTTCCCGTAGTTAGTCCATAAAACATACATGCAGGACACGATATATCTTTTTTGACAGTTATATCCTTATTATGTGTATTAGTGTAAGGCTGTGTCTTCCATTAATTGAAATACTCCATTGCACCAGTGAAAGAGAATAGATCCCCTTTCCTTCCCATCCCCAAAATCTCCCTTTCTTTCCCATCCCCAAAACCTCCATTTCCATATTACATCCCCTCTCGTCATTGCTGAGCCCTCGATTCCCAATCACCTCCCCTCCAATAACCGCCATTGACCATGTGCTTTGAGTCGGAGAAGAAAGGCGTGTCTCCACCTCGTCAGAGGGGAGGAGGGGCGTGCCCGCCCGTCGTCATCCAGGGCGGAGCCCGAGGGTCGCGCGACCAACCAGGGCCGAGGTGAGCACCCCGATGGGCGTGTCCAAAACGCCGGCGGCGTAATCGCTGGAGGCGCTATAAAAGGCGCAAACGGAAGTGAGTAGAGAGTTGGTCACAAGGAGTTGGTCACAAGGAGTTGGTCTGAGTCGGTTGCCAGAGGAGGGTCAGTGGTTGCGGTGGTAAGGAGTCGGTGGTCAGTTGGTTGCGGTGAGGAGTCGGTGGTGAGGAGTGAGTGAACCAAGAAAGAGTTGAGGGTTTGGACCAGACGAGTGGGACAAGGCCTGGCAAAGCACGTGACGTACACAGCAGCCAAAACAGCAGCGTGGGGCCTGGCCTGAACGGCGGCTGCTAAACGCGCCGGTTGTGCTGCGGGACCCCCTTTGGACCTCCCTCTCCCTCCAGCCATCCACCTCCTGCTTTTCCACCCTTCTTGTGGACGTGAGTTTGTTCTGTTTGTTCTGTCCTGGGAATAAGTTAAGTCTGTAGATAAGCTAGTATTTGCACTGTGTCACCTGCGTCTTATGTGTTGTAAATAAAACTTGATTGCTCCTTTTTGCTTGTGTGTGTAAATAATAAACCCCATTACTCGTCTGTACGTCTTCTCGTTTTATTCCTTTTTCCTCTTGCATTGCGTCGTTTTTGTCTTTTCCCTCATTGAGCAGCTGTGGTGCGATACGGCCAAGGTTCTGGGTGAATCGGGTGAGTCAGGGATCCTGTAACGGTCGCGGCAATACCAAACCGCTCGGTAACTAACATCTTAATCCGCGATCTGTAACAATTGGTGTCTGGGAGTGGGATTCGAGGCCCGAACCAAATTTTTAAAACGAATAGAGGGAAAAAAAAAATTTTGGTCAAAATTACGAGCTGCCGAAATTTGTTTTTTTAAAGAAAAACCCGAATTTTGAAATCGCGCCATGGCTGGTCAAGGCGACGGGATGCCGGTGGGAGAGCTAGAGGAGGGGTTAGGAGTAACCCAGGATCAAATGGAGGGGAGCAATGAGGAGGCGGTTGAGGGAGTATCAGACGCACAAGATGGCGTCCTCGCGCATGTGGGTGTAGCGGCACCAAATTTTGCCGCACCCGCGACCGTAGCAGCGCCAGTGGTGGATTGGAATCTCTTTATGATCCAAAAGAAGGCCCTTATGGACAAGAATAGTGAGCAATTGGAAGCCAGATTGGGTGAGCGATTGGAGGGCCAAATGGGGGTAATGAGGGACGAAGCGAGGGGTACCGGTGAGGGGTTAGACAACGGGATAAAAGAGGTGAAAAATGGGTTAATGGGGTTAGAAAATAGGATGGAGGACAAATTGCGGGAGATAGGGGAACAATCTGCCAGGGAAATCAAACGAATGGGAAACCAGATAGAGGAGGTGCAAATCGGGTTAGAAAGTAAACTGGATGCTCAGAGGGATGAATTGGGACAGATGAGGGTGGCATCTACAAAAGAGATGGGGGAGATGAAGGAGGAGATACGACGAGGTGTGGGTGAGGAGGTTTCGGGGCTACGCGAGGAGGTAAAGCGAGGTGAGAAGCGTATGGAGAAAGAAGTGAGGAATAATACGGCTAGGTTACAGGGGGGAATAGAGGATCTGACGAAGGGAGTAGAACAGCTGACAGTCGGACAAAGGGAACTAGCGGACCAAGTGGAAAAGAACACTGCAATAATCGGGGGGTTAAAAGCGACGCAAAAGGACATAAAAAATGAATTAATAGCGACACAGAAGGAATGTCAGATGGTACATGAGGGGTTGACGAAGAAGTTGGAAGAGGTGACAGAAGTAATAGAGACGAAGGACCGAGAGGTGAGGACGCACATAGAAACGGTTAAAGTGGCGTTAGAGGAAGAGATAGAGGGGGCGCACAGGGAGATGAAGGAGGTAAAGGAAAAATTAGAGGAGGTGGAAGAGGGGGTGAGTGAAATTAAGAAGAGACGGAGGGAAACTAAGAGGGAGATAAAGGAGGAAGTCATGGAATATGTACAAGGTCTGTGTTCAAATCATGATGAGGTGCTCACTAACCAAATAAAAAGTTTGCAGGTGGCAGAGGAGGTGCGACGACGAAGTACGGAGGTGAGTGGCAATGTATATGATGTGAGGGGAGATTCAGTCGGCTTGGGGGGTGGTGTAGACCCGGGTGTTCGTGAGGGACCAATGGTAAGATGTATGACTGGTCCGGAGTGGATGGACAGGGGAGGTGTGCAAGGAGGTTTGGCTATGGGGAGTGAGGGGGGTGCTGGTGAGCAAGGATGTGGGGGCATGGCGTGGGTAGCGGGTTGCGGAGGGGCGACCCAGGCATCGACACCAGGAGGGGTAGTGTTTGGAGGGACGGGGGACGCGCGGGAGCCCCCCGGGAATAACGTACTGTGGGAGCCCGAACGGGTTGGTCCCGCGTTGATCCCGCAAGGAGTGACGCGCGGGGTCCGACCTTCGGGCGCCCACAAGGTCCCACTCGCGCCGTATGACGGCAAGAGTGATTTGAGGGCGTACCTGGCGCAGTTTGAGTACGTGTGTAAAGGTAACGGTTGGAATCCGGACGAAGGTGGAGTACACCTGGTGGGGGCACTGCGCGGTGCGGCGGCGGAGGTGCTGACGGCTTTACCACCGGGTGCTCTCACCCTGCCAGCTCTCCGTGCGGCCTTAATTAATCGGTTCGGCATTGAACAGCAAAGCGAGCTTGTTAAAGCCCAACTTGCGCAGCGAAAACGCAAGCCCCAGGAAACCATCGGGGAACTTGCTCACGATATTCGCCGCGCGGTCGGGATTGCACACGCGGACATGGCAGCGAGTTCCCAGGAAAGCCTGGTGCTGGATCACTTTATTCAGGCCCTTCCGGATCTGGAGCTCCGGCAACAGCTCGCCATGTGGCGCCCGCAAACCATGAGTCAGGCGGCCGACGCTGCAGCCCGTTGGGAAGCAGCGAGGCCCCTGGCCCGGGGAGGCGAGCGCCACGCAGTGGCGGTGCGTCAGATGGGGCCCTAGATGGGTGGAAGCCCCCCTAGGGGGCCCGCCCCCGAAGGGGGCCCTGACCTGGAGAGCATGGTCCGGAGGTTAGTGGATCGGCGCCTGGCGGGACCTGGACCATGGCAGGCGGCCCCAGCGGTGGCACCCGGTAGTCCACGACAGAGTACCCCAATTCGGACATACAGGGGGGGGAATTTGGAATACCGGAGGCAAGCACCTTACCAGGTGAGGTGCTATAATTGTGCTCGGATGGGTCACCGTGCATGGGAGTGTCGAGCTCCGCGCCGGGACGTTTCCCGCCAACCGATGCCCTCAACTCCGCCCCGTATAGATCGGCCTAGCCGACCTCAGACACCCCCCCGCCAGGGCCCGGGAAACTAGAACGTGCCGGGCATGCAGGGCGGTGTTCGGCAGTAGGGGATGGGGAGGAGCCCTCGTTGACGCGACGGGTCATTCATTGTGGCCGAATTGGGACGGGTAGTTTGACAATTCGGTGCAAAATTGCCGGCGTGGGGGTAGACGCCGTGGTGGACACGGGAGCCAGCGCCACGATCATCAGCCCCGTGGTCCTTAATTCGAGTGCAGACGGCTGGGGTAAAATCCAGCGTCTGGAAAATCATAGTTTGCAGTTGGCTACCGGGGCAACGGCTCCGATCATAGGGCGTGGTTTTGTGACCCTCAAGTTGGGATCGGTAAAGCAAGAGATAGAGGTTTGGGTGGCGGAGGTGTGCGACCCGTGCTTAATAGGGTTGGATTTGTTGACTGCCAGCGGTTGTAAAATCGACTTGAGTCGGGGGATCCTGCGATGGGGAGTGGAAGAGCTACCATTGGAGGGGGTGAGCACAGCCGAGAGGGTGGAGCTGGAGGCTCCTGAGGCCGTGACCATCCCTCCGGGGGCCGAGGCCATCGTGCCGGCCCGATGGTCAGCTCGCCCGACATGGCAGGAATCCTGCGGCCTGGTCGAACCGGTGGCAGCGCTATCCATACCTGGTTTAATCGTGGGCCGTACCCTTGTAAAAACGGACGGGCCGGTGGTGGCCGTCCGAGTAATTAATATTAGCACAGAACCACGCACTATAGTGAGGGGCACGAAGGTAGCTGGCTGCACCCCAGTTAGAGAAGTCGCGTCAGTGAGGGGCGAGAACGTCCAGCCGAGCCGGCCCCAGGGGGAGCCTTCAATAAGTTCTAGGAATTGGCCCGATCCCATTTGCGAGATGGTAAATCGTAGTAGTGTAGAGTTGGGAGGTACCCAGAGGGAGGCCTTACACAAACTGGTTGGGTCCCATTTGGACCTCTTCTCCTTGTCCACCGAGGATATTGGACGTACGGGCCTGGTGAAACATCAGATCCACACCGGTGAGGCCCGGCCTATTCGTCAGGCCGCCCGACGGCTCCCTTGGAGCAAGAGGGCGGAAGCTGACGAGCAGGTTGAAAAAATGCTCGACGCAGGTGTGATCGAGCCCTCGGGAAGTCCTTGGATGTCACCTGTTGTGCTGGTCAAAAAGAAGGATGGGACCACGCGGTTCTGCGTGGACTATCGCCAGCTAAACAACGTGACACTCAAGGACTCATATCCCCTGCCAAGAATTGATGACACCCTCGATGCCGTTGCGGGCTCAAATTGGTTCTCGACTTTGGACCTCAAGAGTGGGTATTGGCAGGTGGAGATGGATAGGGCAGGGAAGGAGAAAACGGCATTTTCCACAGGTAAGGGACTGTATCAGTTTACTGTGATGCCGTTTGGTTTGTGTAACGCCCCCGCCACCTTTGAAAGATTGATGGAGCATGTACTAGGCGGCATGCCATGGCAATCATGCCTGGTGTACCTGGATGACGTCCTAGTACATGCCAAAACGTTCCCCCAGGCAGTAGCTAATTTGGACCAGGTGTTCGGGTGCCTTAGACAGGCAGGGTTGAAGCTGAACCCGAGTAAGTGCACTTTGTTTGCAAGAGAGGTGGCCTATCTAGGTCACGTGATCGGCCGCGAGGGGGTAAAAACGGACCCAGACAAAATTAAAGCGGTAGAGGAGTGGCCCGCACCACGTACCATCAAGGAGGTGCGGGGATTTTTGGGACTCTGCTCCTACTACCGGCGCTTTGTGGCGAAATTTGCGGAGTTGGCCCGTCCCCTCCACCGGCTTACGGAGAAGGGGACGCGATTTAATTGGACACGGGAGTGCCACGAGGCCTTCCAAAAATTGAAGGGGTGTCTAACATCCGCACCCCTTCTAGCTTACCCCACTAGTGACGGGGCATTTACCCTGGACACGGATGCGAGCCAGGAAGGATTGGGCGCAGTTTTGTCTCAGACACAGGAGGGCGTGGAGAGAGTGATTGGTTACTATAGTCGGGCCTTAAGTAGGCCCGAGCGAAATTATTGCGTCACTCGCAAAGAGTTATTGGCCATGCTGGCTGCCATGAACCATTTCCACCCGTACCTGTATGGGCGGAAATTTTCGATTCGAACTGACCATTCCTCCTTGCAATGGCTCCTTCGGTTCAAGGAACCGGAGGGCCAAATTGCAAGGTGGTTGGAAAAGTTGCAGCAGTACGATTTTGATGTGGCCCATAGGGCCGGGAAGGCCCATGGTAATGCGGACGCACTCTCTCGGCGTCCTTGTCTGGGGGAAAACTGTAAATTTTGTGCGAGACACGAGGAGAGGGAGCAATTGGGCGATTCTGCCCCGATTCTCGTCGTCCGGGCAACCCGGGTGAGAGGGCCAATTTTGCCACTAACCGCGGACGAGGAATTTGGAGATTTGGCATGGAGCACGGCCCAGCAGGAGGATCCTGTCCTGGGGCCAGTGTTCAATTGGGTCAAATTGGGGCAAAGACCAAAGGGGGAAGAGGTCACCCCCCTCGGGGCGCAAACAAAGGCGTATTGGGCTCAGTGGCAGACCCTGGAATTGAAAGGCAACATCTTGTATCACAAGTGGGTGGAGGTTCCCTCTGATAGAACTTCCTGGCTGGTGATAGTCCCTGACAAATTCAAGAACGTCATATTGCAACAGGTGCATGGTACCCGCTCCGGCGGCCATTTGGACAGGACAAAGACAATATCTCGGGTCCGCCGGAGGTTCTATTGGGTGAATATGGGGCGCGACATACAGGACTGGTGTCGGAGATGCGACGCCTGTTCTGCCAAAAAGGGACCAGCACGGAGGATGAGGGCCCCCCTTCAATTACATCAGGTGGGGGCCCCCCTTGAGCGGGTGGCTATGGATATTCTAGGACCGCTGCCCCGCACCCGCCAAGGTAATAAGTATATCCTCGTTGTAATGGTCTATTTCACCAAGTGGCCGGAGGCCTATGCCCTCCCCAACCAAGAAGCAGGGGTGGTAGCACAGGCCTTCGTAGAAGGATTTGTATGTCGGCACGGGATTCCACAGGAGCTGCACACCGATCAGGGTCGAAATTTTGAAAGTCAATTACTAAAAGATGTGTGCAGACTCCTGTCAATTCGAAAAACCAGGACCACGCCCTTGCGGCCCCAATCTGACGGGATGGTGGAAAGGTTCAATCGAACATTGATCCAACAACTGGCATTGTTCACCACCACCCGTCAGGATGACTGGGACGAACATCTCCCGTACCTGTTGATGGCCTACCGAACTAGCCAGCACGGGGCCACCGCATGCAGTCCAGCGTTGCTTATGTATGGGCGGGAGTTACGGGCTCCCGCCGACTTGCTATGCGGTCCCGTGCCAGACACCACGGATACACCGCCGAGGGAGGGTTACGCACGTCACCTGGAGGAAGGCATGGAGCGGGTCCATGCCTTCGCCCGCCGCCAGCTCCATCTGGCGGGGGCCAAGATGAAGCGCAGGTACGACGACCGGAGCCAGGGGAGTCAATACGCTCCGGGGATGAAGATTTGGTTCTTTAATCCCCGGAGGCGGAAGGGAAGGTGCCCAATACTCACCTCCCCCTGGCAAGGCCCAGGAGTCGTCCTGTCGCAAATCTGTGACGTGGTCATTAAGATCAAAATGGGGCCACGGACCCCCCCTCGGATCGTCCATGCCGACCGGATAAGACCTTATGCCGGCGAGCAGGCGCCCTCATGGATCGCCTCGGCTCTAGATGCCGAGGCAGGACCCAGTACCTCTTGCGACGGGGGCTCATAGCGTCAGAGGACTGGGGGGATGGTAGTGAGAGATGCCCCGATGTGGTGGGATGGCAACTCTGTCATCCCTCACGGGTGGGGCAAATGCGCTATAGCTTATGGGGTGTATGGCAGTGAAAACTAGCCCGGGTGGGTTATGTTATATTGTGTGTAGGGATCTAGAGAGATGACATTAGGTAACGTTAAGGTTAGTTAGTGACAATGACACCTGTAGTGGGGACGCAGGTAGTTTAGTGTGGATGATAATGACGTGGGAGCGCAATAGTTTAAAGGGACGACTGGGAAGCGCAAGTTTCAGAGGGGAGTAGTTAGCTGAGATGATGCCGTGTGTGTGAAGATTGAACAGGTGAGAATTGAACAGGTGTGATTGCACAGGTGTGCAACTGAACAGGTGTGTGGAGCAGTGTATGAGGGAGTAGTGGTGATGTGTGTTGTGTTGACCAACTGGTCCAGGAAGAGGAGGAGGGTGCAGGTGGCACCAGGTGTGATTGCACAGGTGTGCAACAACAGGTGAATGGAGAATGGTTGTGTGAAATAAATGGTTGTATGGAATAAATGGTATGGAGTATTGGAATGGATGGTCGTGGAGTGAGTATGGTGGAAATTGTGGAGTGGAGTGGATGGTGCGAAGGTGTGAATGGGGGAAGAGTGGACCCCCATCACGGATACCCGGGGCGGGTAGTGTAAGTGTTAGGTAGAGGGTATAGGTAAATTGTGGTTGGATATTGGCATCTGTGGTGCGGGTGAAAGAATGGTCTTTGGATGGGTGCATTAGTGTTGTGGAAATGGCTGGGCGTGTAGCCTGTTAGTGTGTGTAGTTGGTTGGGCACTCCACCACTGTGAGGATGTCGGCCAGGTGAGGCCGCAGGTGGGCTCTGGGAGCCGGTAGTAGTTGTTGTGGATGGGGCCCGAGGATCCGGAGGACGGACCCGGGTAGCCCAGTGCCAGCGGGCACCATGGGGTGACAGAGCCAGGAGGGGCTGTCCCCAGTTAGTTAGGTTAGGGTGAGGAGCTAGGTAAGCTCGGGTGGCAACTACAGTGGTGGAGGTGTGCAGGTGGGTAGACCTGCTGGGAGAGCTACACGTCGCGGCCCAGAAATTGTGCGAGGGCACCGGGAGATGAATCGGGGGAGTGAGACCCCAAATTGAGAAGCACCACAGTTTGGTCAATGGGAATTGGTTTTTAGAACCCATAGTGTAAGTTGGCCAATGGATTGGCAGGGAAAGACCCCGGGTAGTGTAAAGTGTGTTAATGTCATTTAGAAAGTAGTTAGGATGAAGTCTCCTCGCACCATCTGCATCCACTCACCTGAGGTGACAGGTACTCCGCACCATGCCATGTTTAATTATTTTTACTGTGCAGATGTTTGGAATGTGAGATGCATCATGACGTGGGTGTGACATTGTGCTTTGATGTTCCATCTCTGCCTCCTTATGAGGATTGATGATGAATTTGGTGATGGCAAATTTTGAAGTAGAGGGATTGTGGAGACGAATTTGGTATAGGGGAAATATGGGGAAGACGTGACAGTAGTGACGAATTTGTAAATGTGTAGATTTTTGTACATATGGGGTAAGGGCAAGGGTAGGGTAGGTGACAGGGGGGTGACGTACGGTAGGGACGAGCTTTCTCACTTCGCCCTCCGTACGCATTTCGCCTTGCATTGCCTTATTGATGTGTACCCTTGTGACCTTACCCCTCGCTCAATTGTCTTTCCCCTTTTGTCTCCCACATGACCTGTGCGCCATTGGGTGCCGAGGGGAGCGTGCGTGGGTCGGCCATTGTGCGCCCGAAATTCCCAGAACCAGCTGTCTGCATCGATGCACCACCTTATGGACCACATGCCTGTGGCCGAGCACCACTTATGGACCCCATGGGTTGGGGCATGGCCCCTCTGCTGGAACCGGCCATGAGGGCCTGAAATCTTGCTGGCGGACCTTGGCCACAGGGCACCGATGCCCCACAGGTGAACCACACTAGTCGGCCCTGTGGGCCATAAATAAAATAAATAAAAAGGACACATTGGGTGCAAGTTTTAATACAAATAGGCCGCCAGTAAGCAAAGTAAAAGAATGACAACATCTGGAAGAACAAATAATAATAACCAGCAGAGGGAGCCGAAGAGCAAGAGATCACCTGCAGGGTTAGGGGTTGTTGATTTTATTTTTATGGAACACTGATGAACTATGGTGACTGCACCGATTGGTGCTTGGGTTCTTGTATTGGTGCGTTTTTGGGTGCGTTCATGGTGCGTCGATGCAGAGCAGACTGTCTCCCCCCCAGAAAGAACAATTACAGGTCCTGGGTTAGTCTTGTAAATAAAAGTAGCGTCAAGTGTAAATTAATGCTTCCCACCGTCAGTGTATAGTTTGAAGACCATTCCGCCATTCGGTTAACTGTGGGCGTAAGTCTGTTAGGCAGGGTGCAATGGAGCAGCGGGACACATTTATTTATGTTTTAAAACTGTCGCACTCAGGGTCAGGTTAAAAGTAGAGGGAACTACACCTACGTGCCACACTAAGGTAAAAGTTATAGGCCCGGGACGTGCCTAAGGGGAGGAGGGTGCAGTGTTGTGGATATGAGAATGTTTTTTTATTTTATTGTTGTGGTAAAATGTTGTTGTAAAAGGTTGTTGTAAAATATCACCCCTCCTCCCTCCGTTTGTGGTTGTATAAAGGTCAAAGGGCGTTCCGGTAGTTAGTCCATAAAACATACATGCAGGACACGATATATCTTTTTTGACAGTTATATCCTTATTATGTGTATTAGTGTAAGGCTGTGTCTTCCATTAATTGAAATACTCCATTGCACCAGTGAAAGAGAATAGATCCCCTTTCCTTCCCATCCCCAAAATCTCCCTTTCCTTCCCATCCCCAAAACCTCCATTTCCATATTACATCCCCTCTCGTCATTGCTGAGCCCTCGATTCCCAATCACCTCCCCTCCAATAACCGCCATTGACCATGTGCTTTGAGTCGGAGAAGAAAGGCGTGTCTCCACCTCGTCAGAGGGGAGGAGGGGCGTGCCCGCCCGTCGTCATCCAGGGCGGAGCCCGAGGGTCGCGCGACCAACCAGGGCCGAGGTGAGCACCCCGATGGGCGTGTCCAAAACGCCGGCGGCGTAATCGCTGGAGGCACTATAAAAGGCGCAAACGGAAGTGAGTAGAGAGTTGGTCACAAGGAGTTGGTCACAAGGAGTTGGTCTGAGTCGGTTGCCAGAGGAGGGTCAGTGGTTGCGTTGGTTGCGGTGGTAAGGAGTCGGTGGTCAGTTGGTTGCGGTGAGGAGTCGGTGGTGAGGAGTGAGTGAACCAAGAAAGAGTTGAGGGTTTGGACCAGACGAGTGGGACAAGGCCTGGCAAAGCACGCGACGTACACAGCAGCCAAAACAGCAGCGTGGGGCCTGGCCTGAACGGCGGCTGCTAAACGCGCCGGTTGTGCTGCGGGACCCCCTTTGGACCTCCCTCTCCCTCCAGCCATCCACCTCCTGCTTTTCCACCCTTCTTGTGGACGTGAGTTTGTTCTGTTTGTTCTGTCCTGGGAATAAGTTAAGTCTGTAGATAAGCTAGTATTTGCACTGTGTCACCTGCGTCTTATGTGTTGTAAATAAAACTTGATTGCTCCTTTTTGCTTGTGTGTGTGTAAATAATAAACCCCATTACTCGTCTGTACGTCTTCTCGTTTTATTCCTTTTTCCTCTTGCATTGCGTCGTTTTTGTCTTTTCCCTCATTGAGCAGCTGTGGTGCGATACGGCCAAGGTTCTGGGTGAATCGGGTGAGTCAGGGATCCTGTAACGGTCGCGGCAATACCAAACCGCTCGGTAACTAACATCTTAATCCGCGACTTGGGACAACAGTACAACAAGATGCTCTGAAATAATTCAATTAACATTGCTTTATATAAAGGAAAGTCAGGGGTGGAGTTAGCTCACAAGACACAGAGACAGAATGGGTTCATTGGGCCCCCCACCATAGTCCCATCCTGTTGTTCAGTTAATTAAAGGAAGTTCATCCAAGGCCAGTCATGGGTTAGCTTCTGATAAGGAGATGGTCAGCATTATGTGACAACATGTTTACAACTTTCTGTATAGCAGCTGGCTTGGGAAAGTACAAAGGGGAGTGGACACTCGTAAAACTGTCAACTTGCAAGATAATGGCAAAATCAGGAAAAAGGCAAAGAGAGATAAGAGTTGCCTCCAAGGCCTGGAAAGGGGAACTAGAGATTGTGCCCACGCAGGCCAGAGCACACAGGCAGAGAACTCCTTATTAGGATATTACACATCCTCAATGCAGTAGAAAGAACTCAGTATCATAAAAGAGTACAGTAGCAAGTCAAAACAAAACATATAATTGGTTATACTTGGTAATTGGTAAAGCAGCAAGGATATACAAAGGGGGAGGGGCATTACAGCTCCCTACATACCGCCCTTTTGGATCTAAGATACAAAGTTATCTACGAGCCAATCAAAGGCCTTTATTTCAAACAAAAACAGAAAAATCATTCAACATATCACGCGAAGGCAGCCCCGTAAGAATGTCCCGTACCAAAGCACCACACAAACTCAGTAGGATGATTCGCGTCTGTATGTGAGTATGCAATGTAAGGCCGTAAAAGCAGAGTGATCAAATGGCACACAAAATCCACCAAAAGAGGTGGGAGAGAGAGAGAGTGTAACTAAACGTAACGTACCACACGAATGCAGCCCAGTGAGCATGTCCCGTACCCAGTACCGCACAACGAACCCAGCAGGCTGATCCGCGGGTGTGTGGGTGCAAGTGGGTGTAAGTGGATGTATGATGTTAGTCGGGTGTAGATGGGTGTATGAGGTGAGACCGTAGAGACATGAAGATCGAATAGCGCGCCAAATCCACAACGAAGACCTCTGGTTCCACCGGGGTCCACACCCAGGAAGATCTCCGACCCACCCTTGGTCCACAGAGGTGCAGCCGGACTCCTCCCCAACTGGAGCTCGCCCAGGCTTCCCCAAGTGAAATCCTTGTCGATCTTCAGCGCTCAATCGATATTCATGTTCATGAGGTCTCTTACGTGCTGGTGATCTGGGGAAGACACAACATCGTCAGTATCAGGTGGCTCAAACCTATGGCCATGAAATAAAGCATAACGATCCAAAGGTGGGAGAGAAACTTCCTTTGGGTCAAAGTCGAGATCGTCCGAGGCGATGCTGCTTGCTTCGCTGTTATTCAAGGGCGAATCTCCAAAACAATCAGACTCGGAACTCAGAGTATTTTCACGATCGAGTTCCTCTCCATCCGGGCTTGGGTTCACAGCTGGGTCCAAATCCCGAACTGGGTCAGTGGCGTTTGACTCACTGTGGGCTTGTGAGACATAAAGGTGAGCTCGTGAAACATGGAGAGGCAGAGCCTGCATTGAAACATAAACATCAGCCGGGGACCCTCGCAAGTGGCCCACATCATCATTGGTAACATCATCAGTAACATTATTTTCAGGTGGCGTAGGCCTGCGGAGTGGACGGCCCATAGTCATAGCCACGGCATGGCATATCGTGAAGAAACGAGAGGAATCCTTCAGGAAATCGTCGATTTCTTCTTCCGACGTGTCGGGGCCCAGTTTAAACGGCCTCCTGGTAGCCTGAAATGCTTCGAGGTCCGCATAAGTGTACTCGACGTCATTATCGGTAATATCAACAATGGAAGAACAATCTTCGGAAGCGGAGATCTCATTATCGCGGCCCAGTGGCTCGTCCGGGTCGTCGTTCCAGGATCCGCGGTCTGCAGTCACGTCGACGGCCAGTGTGTCCTCTGGACCCACGGTCAGCTTTTCAAGCATCACCATGGCCCTTTCTGTTGTCGTCTTCAGTGTCCATCCTGTGGAAAACTTCCTCACACACGCAAGGACTAAAGCCTTGATTATTACACAACAAACCACGATTCCAAGGACTATTGCCAAGGCGGTTAGTACCCACTTTACAATTGTGCCTGTCCACCCCTTGAACCAGTCGGTAAGCCACTGGTGGGAGGCTTCCCGATCCAATCGATCCCTTGTCAATGAGTGAGCGCTTTCCCTTAACGTTATAATAGCAGCACTGACACCCTGTGAGGGGTCAGGAATAAAAGTGCAACATTTACCCTCAATTATCCCACATACCCCTCCTCGTTCTGCCAATAGCATATCTAATGCAACCCTATTTTGCATAACCATTGTACGCAGATGGACAACTGTGTCCAACATTTCGTCGTGTGCTGTAGCGGTGGCGTTGGCCACAGTTTCTAAGATTAACGCAATTTTGTCAATGCGGTAACTGTTCATGACCGTCCCAGCCCATGGGAAGAAGAAGCTAACGGCTTTCTCCCAATCAGCGCCGTGTAAAGTAGTGGTGTCGTCGTCGTGCCAATAGGTGCTTCGTTGTGTCCTTATGAGTGCGGTGGTATTATGCAAGTGCTGTCGCATTTCCATCTCAGGGAAAACTGATCCTAAATAGCAAATTCCTCCCCAATTATCAGGTAAATACGGGTAAGCTTTATTCCCGCATACAAACATGGTCCCGTGCGGGGCCACTAAATGGGTGGTCATGCAAGTGAGAAGACCTGGGATAGTGTTTGTCCCGTTTTCCCCTTTCCATGCCAACTGGAGGTGTGTGAGGTTATGCAAGGGCGAGCTTGTAACGTTCACTAGGAGCGTGTGTTTCCCTTTTCTCGGGTCCGCGGGAAGGGTATCTCTACACACGGATTTGCCTACCATTACTTGGCCCTTTCCTTCTAAGCAGAGGGCCCCCCATGCCGGCTTGACCCAAACCGGCGCCGGACGTTCCTCAAAGTGTCGGGACAGGATGGGAGGGGAGTACTGGAAAACTCGTTTACACGCGGTTTCATCAGAACCTTGGCTTGTCAGAGTTGTACTAATGCATTTGGTATCTAGTGGCTTCGAGCACAAATCATTGAGTGATAGGGGTAACACTACCATTGGTATGCCTGCTGTGCTGGTGCGGGGAAGGTGCATACACATCCAACACTGTGTCCTATTCTGTACTGTGGCCATATGCCGTGCGACCTTCCAGTATGTGTTCTCCTCTGGCTTCCTTCTTACTTCCTGGGCAGGAGGGGGTTTAATGACGTAGGCGGCACAACTAGGCCGGAATTGGTGTTGGGTCTCTCCCCTCTTTTTGTTCCTTCTAATCAGCGTGCGCGGGGGCCATATTCCACATTCAAGTATTATCGTGGTGTGTGGGCCGACGAGGGCATGCGACAGTAGGAGAGTAGTATTGTCGATGCCCGTGCCCCATTGATATCCTGCGGCGGCGTGACTATTCACGGTCCCAGTAAACCTTCCATTTTCCACCTGTCTAACTTTAGTTAAGACTATGCGTGGGGTTGTCATGCGTGCCTGTGGTGTCCCATTGTGTACCACCATGGCTTCCATCCATCTTACAGATAACCACTTGAAATGTGTCTCCAACTCACAGCAATGTACTACTATCCCCTGTCCCCGGGGAGCCGTTATGTATTTGACGGAGTAAAGTTTAAATAACGTGTAGTTGTCGTGTCCTGGGTATTTGGGGAGATCCTCTCTCAGTGGGTTAAACTGCAGAAGCCTATCCTTGGCGGGGTTTGTTAGGCAGCTGCCCAGAATTCCCATCATCATGACCGTCATCGCCGCCCTTAGGAGACTGTGGTGCCCTAGACGGTGCATTGTCTTCAGCGGTGTGAGGTGTGGTGTCTGCAGCAATGTGAGGTGCGGTGTCTTGTGTGGCTTGTGGTGCGGGGAAGGACAACTTACAATGGGTGGCGTGGATCCACGAAGGTTTACCCTCGCAGAAGACTGCCGTCGGTGTGACCAGTAGCACCTGGAATGGTCCCTTCCACCGTGGCTCCAAAGCAGCCTTGCGGGTGAAGTGCTTCACGAGCACCCAGTCGCCGGCCTGAAAGTTGTGGATGGCGTGGCCTATTGGTTCAGGCAGCGCCTCTCGTACTCGAGCATGGATGCTGCGTGCCACATTCGACAAGCCTATGCAAAATCTCAAAAGCATGTCATCCATTACTGGCAAAGCAAGGGTGGACATGTCTGTTGGTGCTGAAACGGGCAAGCTCATAGGTCGTCCCATTAATATTTCGTGGGGGGAAAGGCCCGTAGTGCGACCCGGGGTGGAACGAATGCTCATCAATGCAAGCGGAAGAGCCTCTGGCCACCTCAAGCCTGTGTCTGCGCAAAGTTTCGCTAGTTTATTCTTTAAAGTCTTGTTCGTTCGTTCCACAAGTCCTGAGGACTGTGGGTGGTAGACGCAATGGAAGGATTGTTTAACGCCCAACGCCTTCAGGATGCCCTTAACCACCTGCGCCGTGAAATGGCCTCCTTGATCTGACGAAATTATCTGGGGAATGCCAAATCTGCACATAAAATCCCGCACGAGGCGCTTCACTACTGTCGGAGCATCGGATTTGACGCATGGGTATGCTTCGACCCATTTGGTGAACGTATCTACGATTACCAACACATAGCGAAACGACAAGCTTGGTTCCAATTCTGTAAAATCGAACTCAATAGTTGCGAACGGCCCACTTGGCGGGGGCCGTCCCCCATCATGTGCATGTCTCGGCGGCGCCCCTCTATTGTGTTGCTGGCAGACCACACACGATCGGCACACTTCGGATACAATCCGTGACAGTCCTGGCGCTGCCCAAGTGTAGTCTATCTGTCCCATCACCCCCCTCTGGCACACATGACCATTCTGATGAGCCATGCGTGCCAGCCAAGGCAGTAAAGCCTGGGGTGCTATAGGTTTTTCATCAAGGGTCCACATTTCCCCTGGCCCAGGGCGTATCGCTCCTCGTTTGAGCCAGACCTCGTGTTCGGCCGTCGGTGCAGCATTTTGCAAATTTATGATATCGTCCTTAGTTGGTGTGGCGGGTGGTCCCGCAGTCGGTATGTCAGCAATCTGTGCGGCTGTCTTCTGTGCTCGTGTCACCATCGGCATGTTGCGTTCTATCTGTTGGTTGGCGGCCTTTCCTGCCGCCTCGTCCGCCCTTGCGTTGCCCCGGGCAACGTCAGTGTCCGCCCTTTGGTGGCCACGACACTTAATTACCGCGATAGCGCGGGGAAGTAAAATGCTTCGGAGGAGCCCTTCTACCAGCGCGCCGTTCTTTATCACTGAACCGGCAGATGTGAGAAAACCTCTCATCTTCCAGATGGCTCCTTTATCGTGGACTACGCCGTGAGCGTAGGCCGAATCTGTGTAAATGTTGACGGCAAGGCCTTCCGCCAAGCTGCACGCTCTGGTCAAGGCGCACAGCTCCGCCTGCTGTGCGGAAAATGTAGGTGGAAGACGCCCGCTCTCTACCGTTTCGCTATCCGAGCACACGGCGTACCCGGACAACAGAGACCCGTCCCATGCGCGCCTAGCTGATCCATCGACATAATATATACAGTCGGGGTATTCTAAGGGATTGTCCTTTAAATCCGATCGCACCGTGGAGACTAGCTGCACAACGTCGGAGCACACATGAGGTTCGCCCTCCTCAGGAGTGGGCATCAGTGAGGCTGGGTTGAGCGTCGTGCAACGTTCGATCGTGATGTTGGCTGCAGTGATCAGTGCGGATTCGTATTGCATTAATCTAGTGTTAGACAAATGCTGTGTGCTTCGCTGTAACAACAGCGAAGTGACGCAATGCGGTACTCGTAGCGTTACTGGGTGTCCCATAACAATGTCCGCTGTTCTTTCTACTGCGTACCTGGCCGCTGCCACGGCTTGCAAGCACACCGGAAACCCTTGTTCGACCGGGTCTAACTTTTTACTAAAGTAGGCCACCGGCCGCTCCTTATCCCCATGGGTCTGTGTCAAAACTGACTGGGCGAAACCTCCCACGGCGTGAGTGTAAAGGGTAAATGGTTTCGCATAATCCGGGAGTCCTAATGACGGTGCCGTAACCAGCGCCTGTTTCAGCCCGTCAAAACATCGCCTCAATTCATCCGTCCATATCAATAGGTCCGGGGCATTTGATTTGGTCGCCTCGTACAGTGGTTTAGCCAGCAGCGCAAAATCAAGTATCCAAGTGCGGCAATATCCCGTCATACCTAGGAAGCGCAGCATTTGTCGTTGCCAGCGAGGGCGAGGCAGCTCCATGATAGCGGTCACCCGTCCAGCATCCAATTCTCGTTTTCCATGCGAAATGGCGTGTCCCAAGTAAGTTACAACCTGCCGCACAAACTGAAGTTTTGGTCTGCCTACTTTGTGGCCTTTGGCCGCCAAGGCCTTTAATAGGGCCAAAGAATCCATTTCGCACGCCTCCTTTGAAGGGGAGCAAATCAACAAATCGTCAACGTATTGCAGCAACACTGACCCTCCCTTCAATTCCACATCCGCCAGGTCGCGGTGCAGCGCCCGGGAAAACAGAGTGGGGCTATCTGAAAACCCCTGAGGTAGTACTGTCCAAGTATACTGGCGCCCCCTATGGGTGAAAGCGAATAAGTATTGTGACTCAGGCGCGATGGGCACAGAGAAAAACGCAGAACAAAGGTCGATGACCGTGAAGTATGTTGCGTCCGGTGGAATTGACATCATGAGGGTTTCTCCGTTTGGAACTAGTGGGTGTATGCCCTGTATCACCTTGTTCACCTCCCTTAAATCCTGTACAAACCTCCATTTGTCCTTTGACGGCTTTTTAACTGGCAAAATTGGTGTATTACATGGGCTGTTAGTTTCCACGATAATCTTCTGTTCCACTAGGGATTGAATCACTGGTGCTATGCCTACGTCGGCCTCAGGTCGTAGCTTATACTGTTTTACATTTGGCAAGCGCATCCCCGGCTGCACTGCTATCACCAGAGGTTCGGCGTCTCGCATCCGTCCAACCTCACCGTCGCTTTTGGGCCATAAATTGTCTGGCACCTCCGCTAGGAGGTAATCTGACTCACCCGGGTCCGTCAGCACTGCCCTCATGGCATAGGTGCCCTTAGGAGGCAACTCTGTTGCTTCGAACGTTCCATCCCTCCGTTGTGTCTTGAAGTCGATTGAGAACCCTTCGCCATTTTGGAGCCGTTTCAAAGTCCAACGGCCCTTCTTACTCCGATAACCTTGTAGGGGAACTTCACGTAACCTCCCTACCATCCAACCTACACTTTCCGGCGGCCACCCCTTGGCAGTAGTGAGGGTAACATGGGCGGCCGCTCCTTCGGGGTATCGGGTCAATGCACGCTGACTCGAGGTTAGGACTGCCTCGATTCCTATTCCCTCGCGGCCGATCCACATCCGTGACAAGTGTAGAGGCGTGCGCTCGCCCAGCTTTTCCTTAACCTTTTCTCGATAATTCTCGTCGTCGCCCGTTGCATCATAGTACGCAGTGCAATGGGGTGGACTATCCTTTAAGGTTTTTATCGAAATTTCGTGCAGTTGTAGCCAATCTCGCAGAACTGCGTTGTCCAAACACACATTATCTATGATATGCGTCCAGGTAGCCAGAGCCCCTTCATCCATGCGCCACCAATACACGGTGGGGCCGGGCCGAGACAATGCCGTCATTACCAAGTCGCGTTTAGATTCCGCGACGTCTACGAAAACTCCCTCCTCGGTACATGAGATCTGACAGCCCAAACGGCACAATAAATCCCGTCCCAGCAAATTCGTCGGGGCGGTAGTGGTCATCAAAAAAGCATGTTTAGCCTCCAGCGGGCCGCATGTTACTCGCACTTCCTCCGAAATAGGAAGCGCTTGGGGTAAACCCGAAACACCCAGTATTTGAACGTTCCTGGCCGTAGGGCGCAAAGAGGGCAATTGCCCCTTGTTAATTGTGCTGCGAGTCGCGCCCGTATCTACGAGAAATTCTAATTGTCTTCCCTCCACGTCCAACATCATGGTTGGTTCCTCTGCCGGTGTCATGGTCAAGAGAGGACACTCCTTGGGCGACTCGCCAGCGTCCCGTCAATAGGCCCCTCTATTGTATTGGGGCTGAAACCCCTTACGAGCCTTTGGGCAATCACGTATCCAGTGTCCCATCTGCTTGCAATAATGGCACGGTTCCTGCGGAACCGGTGGTGCGGAGGGCATAGGTCGTCCCTCTACAGCGCCCCTTCCGCCCTGCCGGCGTTCTGGCGGCCCCCAATGTGACTGGTTCACTGGTTGCCACTGCGGCGGACCCCGAGGCGGGGCCCAGTTCCCCCTTGGTCCGTTCTGCATCCCACTATTGGGGGGTGGTCCGGGGTTTTGGAGAAGGGGTCTTGGTGGATACCAATTTTGGGGAGGGGGCCCTTGCACAGTCCAAGTTTGAGGGTTTTGAGGAGGAGGGGGAAGAGGGGGTGGTATTGTCCATTGTTGTTTCACCTCGTTCATATTAATTAGTCCAAAATCTTCCTCAGTACAACCGTCGCAGTTCTCATTTTCGTTGTGGATCCACTCTCCGTTGGGGAATTGGCCCTTATAGAAAAGAGGATAACAACTCCTCCTATGTTCCTCTGGACCTCGAACAGGTCCCCACTTCTGGCACTGTTCGTGTATGTAGTTCTGACTCTGATCCCCCTTTTTATTCTGATTAAATTGAGCCCGTTTCTCTTGGACAAACATTTGCAATATTTCCTCCTTAATATCCTTCTTCTCCTCTAGGGAGGAGCCCGGGCATTGTTCCAGTTTGTCGCATAATTCGTTGGTTGTCATTCCCTTCCAGCCGAAGAGGACGGTCTGTACCTGTTTCTTTAACACCGGCCGAAGCCCCTCGATTAGATATTGATTTACCAATGGTTGGGGTAGCCCTCCCAGCTGCATCGGACCCAGTCCTCCCCAGCGCGCAATGGCCTTTTCCAACCTTTCTCGGTACTCTCCAATTGGTTCTCCTGCCTTTTGTTTTATGGCCCCGATCTTTCCCCAATCCGGACCTCCTGCTGGCAACAGCGCCTGCTCAATAGAATCTAGCAGCAGGACCTTTAGAGCATCCCATTGCGCTTGTGTTAACGGGGGGTTTGCACCAGCCCTTGGGTCTGCCACCGGCCAGTGTGCTCTTTGTCTAGCCCTTTCCCATACCTTGGGTGGGAGCACGGACACTCCCATATGGGTTATGTCTCGATAGTCGCACTCGCCATCCAAAACCCAATTCGACATGGTCGGCACTATCTGCCGTGGATCCTCAATAAGCAAATGTTGAATCCTTGCCCGCATTACAGTTAAAGAGGATTCTTTCCATGGTACTCTTTCCCAAACCCCATGACCTGCTGCGTCAACCCCGATAACTTGTACAGGGCACAATGTTTTCCTTTCCTCTATTTCCTGACATTCCGATGGGGTAGTTTGTGAGGTCCTTTTCCCCTTACAACCTACCAGTGAGGGGTATAACCCATCCGGTCCTATCGGTGGCGGGAACCCTGCGATGTCGGTCCCGTCATCTATTCCGTTAGCCCCGAGTTGTGCAAACGGCCTTCCCTGGCTCGGGTGGTTCTGGGGTATCTGGGGCGCGATGGTAGCGGGGTTATAGGGAGGTGGTAGCGGGGGCGCAGAAAGGATAGGTGGTGCCTGAAACCCCGGGACAGAGCTTAGGACTGGGGCTGGGGAGGGTAGATTGGTCACTGCCTCCCCTCTCGCGGGGTCTGGGTTTTCAACGAGCGGCATCAGTCGCGCGTTGGCCTGCCTCTCTATTTCCTTAAGCGCTTCATCCTGCTCTTTATTCGCCTGTTTCCTCAGACCCTTGAGTTTTGTTACCTCACCGGCCAAGCTGGCCTGTTTCGACTTTGCGTGTCGCTTCATCGCTTCTTCCTTCCACCAGCCAAAGACTTTCCAATAGTCAGGCGGAAAGTGTTTCGTGGCCTGTTCGAACTTTTCTAATGTCTCATACAATACGTCCAATTTTTCCAGCGCAAAAGACCCTCCTTCGGGCCACGGTTCTCCTAAATCCTTCGTCAATGCAACCCATGACTTCCCTGGTCTCACAGCAGCATAGCCATACCTCTTAAACATAAAAAATGCTGGGGTATGTCTAAGCGGTTCACCTGCCTTTACTGTCTTATTACCCATACTGTTACCCATCCTAGGAAAATTTAGTTTACCGACGTAGCCTTGTACTCGTGAGGATCGCCCGCCTCGCGTTTACAGCCGTCTACCTAACTCTGAGAGGCTCGCAGTCTTGTACTCGTGAGGTTCGCCCGCCTCGCGTGGTACGGCCGCGCTACCTACTCTCCTGAGAGGCTCGCCCGCCTACACAGCCGTCTATCCTACCCTTACTGCACTTTCCTGGCGTCCTACGCCCGTATAATAGTTCTGATCTTACTTAAAATCCCAACGTCTCCCGGGTAGGCCTCGGATCGGGACGCCGCCCTTATCCTTACCCTTACAACCCAGAGATCTATTACCCCTTAACCTCAGGCGCCCAACGTGGGGCACTTCTCCTTACGTAACGTTACCCTAACGAGTCCATAAACAATCAGTTGCTCCAGGACCCAAGCGGTCCGTAATTAAATTTAGGTTCGTGGAACAGGTATGAGCAGGGAACGGAACGTACGGCGACCGAGCAAGAGAGAGTGGGTTACAATTTGGACTGACCCCCGGGCTAAAAAGGAAAAAACAAAAGAAAACCACAGCTCACCTGACCCGGATCAATTGCCAGCTGGTCTCTTACCACTCCCTTGCCTGGGACCGCGTCCCGGACTGCCCAGACTGATCCCACCGCTGCCACCAGTTGTCGGATTGGGACTTAGGACTTGGGACTCAGAAGAACTCAGAAGAAAGGAGCAACGGATATATTTATTGGAACTCGAGTACTCAAGCTTGAGGACAGCAAAGTTGCATTGAAACTCACAAGGAATGACCAACAGTACAACAAGATGCTCTGAAATAATTCAATTAACATTGCTTTATATAAAGGAAAGTCAGGGGTGGAGTTAGCTCACAAGACACAGAGACAGAATGGGTTCATTGGGTCCCCCACCATAGTCCCATCCTGTTGTTCAGTTAATTAAAGGAAGTTCATCCAAGGCCAGTCATGGGTTAGCTTCTGATAAGGAGATGGTCAGCATTATGTGACAACATGTTTACAACTTTCTGTATAGCAGCTGGCTTGGGAAAGTACAAAGGGGAGTGGACACTCGTAAAACTGTCAACTTGCAAGATAATGGCAAAATCAGGAAAAAGGCAAAGAGAGATAAGAGTTGCCTCCAAGGCCTGGAAAGGGGAACTAGAGATTGTGCCCACGCAGGCCAGAGCACACAGGCAGAGAACTCCTTATTAGGATATTACACATCCTCAATGCAGTAGAAAGAACTCAGTATCATAAAAGAGTACAGTAGCAAGTCAAAACAAAACATATAATTGGTTATACTTGGTAATTGGTAAAGCAGCAAGGATATACAAAGGGGGAGGGGCATTACAGCTCCCTACATATATATATATATTGTTGTGGATATGAGGATTGTGTTTTTTTTATTGTTTTATTGTGGACCCTCCTTCCTCCAGTTGTGTATAAAGGTCAAAGTGCGTCCCGTAATTAGGTCATAAACAATCACGTTAGCCAATCATAGATTTCCTCCTTGTTGGTAGTTATTTCCTTATTCTGTGTATTAGGTTAAGGCTCCGTTCCCACTAGTTGACATTCTCCATTGCACCAAGTGAAATATGGTAGATCCCCTTTCATTCCCATTCCCAAAGCCTTTCCTGCCAACTGCATTCGCCGCAGCTGCTGGGCGGTTTTCACCGCGACTCCATTAGCCACGAGGTGGGCTTGGAGAAGAAGGGGGAGGAGCCGCCGAATCCAGGGCATGGCCTGCCCATCGTCATCAAAAGGGCGGAGCCAGAGAGCCCGTGCCGACCAATCAGGGCCGAGGCGAGCTCACCGATGGGCGTGTTCTAGAGGCCGGCGGCTTGATTGCCGGCGGCGTTATAAAAAGCGTGCGCAGAAGCCTTTGCAACAAGTGCCAAGAGAGAGTTGCAAGAAGTGCCAAGAGAGAGTTCCAAGAGGTGCCACCAGAGTCAGAGATACGGCAGAAGTGCCAAGTGCGAAGTGCCAAGTAGAACAAGTGCCAAGAGAGAGTTGCACAGAGGTGCCAAGAAAGAGTTCTAAGGAGCAGCTTTGGAGAGCGCACGGTGCACCGGAGGAGCTTCGCCGTGCAGTTTGGAACCGCGGCGGTTTGGCGATCCCAGCTCGAGTATTGACGGCGGCTGTCCGCTTCCAGCCCGACTGATCCCCGCTGAACCTTCCTCTCCCGCCAAGCTATTCCTCCTTCCGATCATTCCTGCCTGCAAATTCCCCATTCGTGTGAGTCCGTCTTTGTTTGTCTTGTCCTTGGGTTTCTAAGTAAGACTGCATAGGTAAGCTAGAATTTTCACTGTCTCCTTGATTTCTTCTGTAAATTATTTTATTATCCTTCCTTCTCCTTGGTTTCTTTTGGTTGTAAATAGCAAATAAATTATATTCGTATTTCCTACTTCTGTCTTCCTCTTCTTCACATCCGTGTCGCCTTTGTCTTTTCCCCATTGAATATCTGTGGCACGATTTGGCCCACGTTTAAGGAATCGGGTCTTAGTCATTGTTAATAGTTCGGGCTGCAGTCGCCATCCGCTCGGCAAATCAACACCTTATCCGCGGTCCGTAACAATATATATATATATATATATATATATATATATATATATATATATATACACACATATATATATCAGAATATAATTATTTAGTGCTCCAACCTAATAAGCGCACTCAGTGACGTCACCGCCACGTACGTATGCCTTGCCTGCTAAATTCCGGAGGAGCCTTCCAGCAGTATGTAATTTTAGATCTTATTTCAAATAAGAATGGGATACGTTAATGGCGGTTCATCACTGATAGTATGGAGTCGCATAATGACTGAATATTGAATGAATGAATGAATGAACGTTTTCAGGCCATTTTCCCCGCTAGAGCAGGGGTTAGCCTTGCGGGCCCCATGACAATCATGGTTCCCTGTTTGAGGCAATGTTTTATGGCCGGAGGCCCTTCCTGGCGCAAACCCTTAGGCGCCTCTTACGATGTGCAGGGATACGGTGTACCTATTCTAAACCGGGGTACACACCGGGATATATATGTCGAGGGTTTGGTATATACAGACTTGGCATTTAATATGGAATATATATTGTTACGGACGCGGTTTAGATGTTATTTACCGAGCGGTGGTATTGCCGCGACCTAACAGTTCCCCCGATTCTTCCCCAACTCACCCGATTCACCCAGACGTTGACCAAATCGCGCTATGCCAAATCAATGATAGAAAGGACACGACGACTGAGAAAGAGGAAACGACGCAAGGGGTACAGTTCTCAAGACCTCCGGAGGAGGGTATAATTACAGTGGTGGAGAAAAGGGGTAGATTACAAGGCAGTGAGGTAAAGACACAGAAGAGATGGGCACTTAATTACCGTCTTATCTTATCCCAGACAGACCACAGACAAACGGAACAAAGCAGACTTACACAGGGATTGATGGCAGGAAGGGACAGGTAGGTCGATAGCACAAGGTGCACCTTGGCTCGGGGACAGGATAAAGCACGGTCCAGAAGATGCGGGAAGGCCTCACAGCGCTCGGAGGTGACGTCTTTCTTTCTCCAAGCTCAGCGCGCATCTGACGTCACCTCCCTCTCCCTGCGCATGCTCAGCGGGGAGTGACACGCCCTCGGCTGGTTGGCTCCGCCCCACTGGGGCCGGTCCGCCGCTTCCATTGGGTGCGGGGGTTACCGGGCTCCGCCCTTGACGAGGAGCTGACAGGGAGCCCCTATTTGGTAACCCCGTCGAGCACATGTTCGATGGCGGCTCGTTGGGAAGGCCTGGTGCCCTCCCAACACCCCCTACCAACCAAGCCGGAGTGAGGACGCGCACTCCCTGCGCTCGTTGTCGTTGTCGTCGTTGTTGTTGTTGTTGTTGTTGTTGAACTGTGAGGAAGAGCTGCAGGGAGGTATTGGGAGGTCCTAAACTTCCTAACGGTGCCATACAATCACATTCTGGTGCAACGAAGGGTCAGAATTAATGGAAACGAGTCCTTAACTGACATAGACTAAGAATAACTAGCAAGATGTCCTATAGTTGTCTTACATGAGATGCGGTGAACCTGGGCACGACATTTAATGGGGGAAATAGGGGGAGGTCGGGTCTACAGAGTGTTGTTTACAGAAAATGGGACTAGGGAATGGGGGATTGGGGATAGTTGGGAAGTATTGAGGAAATAGGGGAATATTTACAAGCGGATATGGATGGATGCAAATCCCATATCCGCAACATTGCACCCTTCTCTACCTCGGGGCGTCCCGACCCGATAAATTTTTACCTATTTTAGTGTGGCACTCAGATGTAGTTCCCTCTACTATTAACGCAACCCTGAGTGCGACAGTTTTACAGATGTTCACAAATGAGTAAATATGTCCCCCTGCGACGTTGCACCCTTCTCCTAACAGAAACACACCCACAGGATAACCGAATCGCGGAAAGCATCCTCAAACTAAACATACAGCCGGTAGGGAGCATCATTTATGCAAGACTACACTGATATTTACACTACGATCCAGGACCTGTTCTTTGAGGAACACATGCAGAGGTTATGCATAGGGAGAGCACGCATGCCAGCATCGATACACCAACCCACGAGTGCCCTGTGGCCCTACGGCCTTTAATAATGTGCAGAGCACCCTGTCCAAGCACCAAAAGCACCACCCCATTACGCACAGTCAGCACCATCCGGTGCACCAATAACGTGTTCATAAAAATGCACAATTAAGTGTCCATGGTCACCGGTGGTGTCGCAGCCGGCCGATGTTCTGCCGCTGGTCTTGCTTTCATGGAGTGCACTTGGCCTTCTGGCTTCTTTATAAATAAAGAAAGGCGCCAACCGCGTCCATTTCTGAATTGTGGCCGTCAGGGGGGCCAACTAAAAGTGGTTCACCTGTATGGCATAGGTGCCACGTTGACCCAGAGGTCCATCCACGGGTGGTGCTTGACCGCAAAAGAACTGCGGTCCATTGTGGGCGGCCACAAAAATTGCGGTCCATATGGTGTATCGATCCAGGCAGCAAGCAGCGGAAGTACAGGCCCACAACTGCGGAGCCAGCACCTCTCTCTCCTCTCTCTCTGCCCCAAAGCCAGATCCTCGGAGGTGGGAGACAAAAGAAGACAAGTGAGTAAGGTGGTAAGGGCGCAAAAGTGCATGCAATACAAGGTAATGCACACTGGGGGCACATGGGAACCAGGTGAGACAGGTACGTTCCTACTGTACGCCCCCCCCCCCCACCAGGTAATCTACATTGCCCCTCCCTTACCCCTTACTGTATCCACAAAACACAACACTACCCATAAACATCTACTTTACACATCAACAACGTCCCTACTGTCTTCCCCGTTCCTCCCATAAACCAAATTCGTCTTCTCTCCCTCCTAACCAATCAAATTTGCCATTTCCAACTCTCATCAAAATCTGCCATCACCAATTCATCATCAGTCCCTCCTAAGGAGGGAGAGATGGAATCACCCCAATGTCTCATCCACGTCGTGATGCGTCTCACAAATCCAAACAGCAATTCTCCTTTCCTGCAACACAAAACAAAGAAAACACAGGTGTGGAGTCATCAGCATCACCTCGGGTAAGTGGCTGCGTATGGTGCGACAGGTTCATCAATCCTAACTATTTCCTAAATGACTTTAACAACTTTACATTACCCGGGGTCTTTCCCTGCCAATCCATTGGCCAACTTACACTATGGGTTCTAAAAACCAATTCCCATTGACCAAACTGTGGTGCTTCTCAATTTGGGGTCTCACTCCCCCGATTCATCTCCCGGTGCCCTTGCACAATTTCTGGACTGCGACGTGTAGCTCTCCCAGCAGGTCTACCCACCTGCACACCTCCACCACTGCAGTTGCCACCTGAGCTTACCTAGCTCCTCACCCTAACCTAACTAACTGGGGAAGGCCCCTCCTGGCTCTGTCACCCCTCGGTGCCCTCTGACACTGGGCTACCCGGGTCCGTCCTCCGGATCCTCGGGCCCCATCCACAACAACTACTACCGGCTCCCAGAGCCCACCTGCGGCCTCACCTGGCCGACATCCTCACAGTGGTGGAGTGCCCAACCAACTACACACACTAACAGGCTACACGCCCAGCCATTTCCACAACACTAATGCACCCATCCAAAGACCATTCTTTCACCCGCACCACAGATGCCAATATCCAACCACAATTTACCTATACCCTCTACCTAACAATTACACTACCCTTCCCGGGTATCCGTGATCGGGGTCCATCCTTCCCCCATTCACACCTTCGCACCATCCACTCCACTCCACAATTTCCACCATGCTCACTCCACGACCATCCATTCCAATACTCCATACCATTTATTCACTGCTCCATATATTCCACACACCTGTACTTGCACACCTGTGCTCTCATACTTGGTGCCGCCTGCACCCTTCTCTCCCCCAAGCGCATTCGCGCTGATCCACAACACTCACTACTCACCATGACACTCATCCGCAATGCTCTCTCATTCATCACTTGTACACTCACACACACCTCGGAGCATTGCCTCACCGATGCCTCATTTGAAGCTGCTCACCAGCACTTCCATTCACACTGCATCATCTGAACTACCTGTTACCCTGCTAACTTAGTGCTCCCCGTCTTCCCTTTAAACTAAGCACATACCACGTTATTATAATCCACTCTAACCTACCTGCGTCCCCACTACAGGTATCCTTGTCACTAACTAATCTTAACGTTACCTAATGTCATCTTCTAGGGCCCTACACACAATATCCTAACCCACCCTGGCTAGTTTTCACTGCCATACACCCCATAATCTATAGCGCATTTGCCCCACCTTTCTGTGAGGGATGGTGGATTGGCCATCCCATCACATGGGGCATCTCCCACTACCAATTTTGCACATCAAATTTCAACAAATCAAAAATTTGCCAATCACCGTACCAATCATCAAATTTTGCCTTTTTGTAATTTTGGGTCCAAAACACTAACCTCATCACCCGTCTACTTATTAGATCCTCTCGGTGCGCCAATTCACGTTTACAGCCCGGCTTCGTACAGCCGAGCAATGAATGCGGGTTCTTTGGTACCGGCGGTTGGATGCGTCCGACATTCGGTGCAGGGAAGGAGGCTTACCCGGGCCGAGATCCCACGCACCATCTCGGCGCGGAGCCATCCAATGGCCCGATCTCGACCTGCCGGAACGTCTCAATAAAAAGTGGTCGCCATGACGACCCTTCCTATCGGGCTGCCCGCTCCGCCTAGTGGAGCACGGACGCGGCCGCTCAAAGCGAGGCCCAGCGTGGATCGCGTACGGCGGTCCTTTCGAACCCGCCGTGGCTCGGATCCCCGCTGGTTCCCGCGGCACGCGAAGCTGCCCGACGCGCACCGAGGGCCCGATTCGACTATAAGTCGCTCTAACCGCTAACCCGGTTACCGTCGATGCCTCACCTGCATGCTTACACGCATACGCTACCCCTTTCTTGCTCATACATCCAGCCGTTTCCCTGCTCTTGGTCATTGCACCTTCTCTTACACACCCAGGTACACTCATTCCACTCACAGACTTGGTCACACACCTGACCACCGAACACCTTTGCACACACTCGTCGCTCGCACACCTCACCAACACACCTCTTCGCGCCCCCTCCTCGGTCACCTCCTCTGTGACTATCACAGTTGTGCTCTCACTCGCACACCCAACCACGTGCCTCACGACCAACTCAAGTGTGCATTCCCACACACGCTCTACCATTCCAGGTGTGCATCCTTCCATGCCAGGTGTACATCCTCGCTCACCTGTCACAACTAACTCACGCTCCGTGCCACTCTCACCTCCACTCTCGGTCGCGCACTCACCCTTACTCTCGACAGCGCACTCTTTCCTCATGCACCTGTCCGTTACACACCTTTCTCGCGCATCCTCTTGTGCACACTCTTTCGTTACTTCCTCCGTAACACTTACCACACCGCGCTTCCATGTACCCCCTCGCACACGCGCTACTACCGACTCACTCTCGACAGCGCACTCACTGGTCGGCGCGCACTTTTTCCTCACACACCCCATGGTCGGACATTCTCGCACACCTCTTTTTCGCACACCAGACCTGTCGCACACTTCACCAATGGCCTCTCACGAACACCCGGGTCCACAACAACCCCCAAGCCGACTGAAGCTCCCCTCACATCATGTACATTTCCGATTATATCGTCACTCACCTTGGCACCTCTTCGTCGCACCTCCTTTGCCACCTGCAAACTCTTTATTTGGTTAGTGAGCAGCACATCATGAGTTGAGCACCGACCTTGTACATATTCCATTACTTCCTCCTTTATCTCCCTCTTAGTTTCCCTCCATCTCTTCTTAATTTCACTCACCTCTTCTTCCACTTCCTCTAATTTTTGCTTCACCTCTTTTATTTCCCGGTGCGTCTCCTCAAGTTCGTCCTCTAAGGCTACTGTGACCGTCTCTATGTGCGTCCTTACCTGCCGGTCCTTCGTCTCCATTATCTCTGTCACCTCGTCCAACCTCATTGTCAGTCCCTCACGTACCATCTGACATTGCTTCTGTGTCGCTATCAAGTCATTTTTGATTTCTTTTTGTGTCGCTTTCAACCCTCCTAGTACCGCAGTGTTCCTTTGAACCTGCTCCACTAACCCCGTCTGTCCCTCTGTCAGCTGTTCCACCTCCTCCGTCAGATCTTCTATTCCCCCTTGTAACTTAGCCGTATTATTCCTCACCTCTTTCTCCATACGCTTTTCGCCTCGCTTTACCACCTCGCGTACCCCCGAGACCTCCTCACTTACACCTCGTCGTATCTCCTCCTTCATCTCCTCCATCTGGTTCCCCATCACCCCCATCATTCTACTTTCCATTTCTTCGCTATTCTTGTCCATAAGGGCCTTCATTTGTATAAAAAAAAGGTTCAAATCCACCAGCGGCGCTGCTACGGTCGCGGGCGCGGTCGCCGTAGCCATGTGCGAGGCGCCATTTTGCGCGCCCGTAACCTCGTGCGCGAGGACGCCATTTTGCGAACCTGCCGCCCTCACTGCTTCGCTCTCCTCATGTCCCTCAATTTGGTCCTGGATCGACCCTGCCTCACTCTCCTCTACCGGAACCCAGCCGTCTTGATCTCCCATAGCGCGACTTTCAAAATTCGGGTTTTTGTAAACCAAAATCAAATTTCGGTGACTTGTAATTTTGAGCGCGTTAAGCGCGCTTCGGGTCCGTATCTCACTCCCAGACACCAATTGTTGCGGTAATAACACAATTGGTGTCCAAAATTTGGGCTAAATAAATTTAGTCCCAGGTTCGAATCCCAACTCCTGACAACAATTGTTACGGATGCGGTTTAGATGTTATTTACCGAGCGGTGGTATTGCCGCGACCTAACAGTTCCCCCGATTCTTCCCCAACTCACCTGATTCACCCAGACGTTGACCAAATCGCGCTATGCCAAATCAATGATAGAAAGGACACGACGACTGGGAAAGAGGAAACGACGCAAGAGGTACAGTTCTCAAGACCTCCGGAGGAGGGTATAATTACAGTGGTGGAGAAAAGGGGTAGATTACAAGGCAGTGAGGTAAAGACACAGAAGAGATGGGCACTTAATTACCGTCTTACCTTATCCCAGACAGATCACAGACAAACGGAACAAAGCAGACTTACACAGGGATTGATGGCAGGAAGGGACAGGTAGGTCGATAGCACAAGGTGCACCTTGGCTCGGGGACAGGATAAAGCACGGTCCAGAAGATGCGGGGAGGCCTCACAGCGCTCGGAGGTGACGTCTTTCTTTCTCCAAGCTCAGCGCGCATCTGACGTCACGTCCCTCTCCCTGCGCATGCTCAGCGGGGAGTGACACGCCCTCGGCTGGTTGGCTCCGCCCCACTGGGGCCGGTCCGCCGCTTCCATTGGGTGCGGAGGTTACCGGGCTCCGCCCTTGATGAGGAGCTGACAGGGAGCCCCTATTTGGTAACCCCGTCGAGCACATGTTCGATGGCGGCTCGTTGGGAAGGCCTGGTGCCCTCCCAACACCCCCTACCAACCAAGCCGGAGTGAGGACGCGCACTCCCTGCGCTCGTTGTCGTTGTCGTTGTTGTTGTTGTTGTTGTTGAACTGTGAGGAAGAGCTGCGGGGAGGTATTGGGAGGTCCTAAACTTCCTAACGGTGCCATACAATCACATTCTGGTGCAACGAAGGGTCAGAATTAATGGAAACGAGTCCTTAACTGACATAGACTAAGAATAACTAGCAAGATGTCCTATAGTTGTCTTACATGAGATGCGGTGAACCTGGGCACGACATTTAATGGGGGAAATAGGGGGAGGTCGGGTCTACAGAATTTTTTTTTTTTTTTTTTTTTTTTTTTTTGTATACAAGATCGAGGCTCGTGAAAGAGCGAAAGTTAAATTAAAGTTAAATTACGACTGGGATTACGGACAGTAAAATTACAGTTCAGTACTTCGTGTAACCCCCACGAGCATTCAGTAGAGCACGTACACGTTGAGGCATGCTGTTCACGAGATTTGCCAAGGTTTGGACAGGAATTGCTTGCCATGCAGTGACAATAGCCTGCTGCAATTCACGCACAGAGGTTCTCATGCTGGTCCAAGAGGTCGATTTGACGTGTTAGTTCTGCCCACAAGTTCTCTATCGGATTCATATCCGGGGACATGGCAGGCCACTCCATATGCTCTACACCAAGGTCAGCAAGAAAGTGTGGGATCATGCGAGCACGATGAGGCCGTGCATTGTCATCTTGGAAGACAAAGTTTCCTCGAAAGGCTGCACGAGCAAATGGAAGCAATGTTTCTTCCAGAATGGCCCTGTACTTGAACTGGTTCAGGTTTCTATTCAGAACAACCAGGTCAGTTTTGCCCCCTGCATGAAAAGCAGCCCAAACGGTCACCCCACCACCTCCAGCTTGGACTCTTGCACTATACAATCTTTGTTGTAGGCTTCATGCACTTGTCTGCGCACTCGGACGCGGCCATCTTGACGATAGACCAGAAATCTAAACTCGTCACTGAAGATCACGTGATTCCAGTGTCCTGGCTGCCATTGACGGTGCTCTCTGGCCCACTGCAATCGGCGCTGGCGGTGTTGTCTGGTCAGGCGTGGCTTTCTCAGGGGACGCCTGGCACGATAGCCTGCTTGAACCAGTCGTTGGTTGACTAGCCTTCTGGATACAGGCACATTTGTCAGTTGCTGCCACTCAGCCTTAAGCCGATTAGCTGACTTGGTACGGCCATTGCGGACTAACCGGTGCAGCTGGCGATCATCCCTCCTTGTGGTTCTGCGGGGACGTCCTGGCCTCGGTATTGGAGTAGGGACACCCCTCTGAGCATTTCGTTTCAGGATCTTTGACACCTGACCTTGAGTGATACGATACTGCCGAGCAATAGCATGCTGTTTCATGCCGTAATTTCGTAAAGCCACCACTCCATGACAAACAGCATTGTCGAGTTGACGGACCATCTCCAGAGGAAGCGGCAATAACTTTTGGAAATGTGCAGCAGTTGTTTTCCACTAATACAGAACGCAACAACCCTTGTATACCCGACTGTGAAGCCAATCATCAAATGCACCTGTCCGTACATTTTGCCACGCCACCTGTGATATAATCCTGTTGTTGACTTCTTGCTGCGACAGACAATCAGTGACATGGTTCTTTTAACAAATAAATCACGAAAGTGTAAAAGAAACTCACCAGATTGATATACTGAGTTAAGAAAGTAAACCCAAGTCAAGAAAAAAAAAAAATTCCATATTAAATGCCAAGTCTGTATATATATGTATATACAGTATATATGTAGGGAGCTATTATGCCCCTCCCCCTTTGTTATTATGCTGCTTTACCAATTACCAAGTATAACCAATTATATGTTCTGTTTTCCTTATTACTGAACTCTTTATAATACTTAAGTTCTTTCTTGTGCTTTGAGGATGTGTAATATCCTAATAAGGAGTTCTTTCCTGTGTGCTCTTAGCCTGTGTGGGCACAATCTTTCAGTTCTCCTCAGCTGGCCTTGGCTACAGTTCTTATCTCCTCATGACTTTTCCAATATCCTGAATGTTGACACTTTTATGAGTATTCACCCTCCCTTTGTTCTTTCTCAACCAAAGTTCTATACAGAAAGTTGTAAACAGGTTGCCACAGATGGCTGACCATCTCCTTATCTGAGTTAACCTATGAGTGGCCTTGATGAGCTTCCTCTAACTAACTGAACAACAGGATGGGACTATGGTGGGGGGACCGATGAGCCCATTCTGGGACCAATGAGCCCATTCTATCTCTGTATCTTGTGAGCTAACCCCACCCCTGATATTCCTTATATAAAGCAAGGTTTAATTGATTTAATTCAGAGCATCTTGCTGTACTGTTGGTCATTTCTTGTGAGTTTCAGTGCAACCTTTGCTGTCCTCAAGCTTGTGTTATCGAGTTCTAATAAATATATCCGTTGCTCCTTTTCTCTGAGTCTTTTGAGTCCCAAGTTCTAAGTCTCAATCCAACAACTGGTGGCAGCGGTGTCGATCAGTCTGTGCAGTCCGGGACGCGGTCCCAGGCAAGTGAGTGGTGAGACCAGCTAGCAATTGATCCGGGTCAGGTGAGCTGTGGGTTTTCTTTTGTTTTTTCCTTTATAGCATGGGGGTCAGTCCAAATTGTAACCCACTCTCTTGCTCGGTTGCCGTTTGTTCCGTTCCCTGCTCATACCTGTTCCACGAACCTAAATTTAAATACGGACCGCTTGGGTCCCAGAGCAACTGATTGTTTATGGACTCGTCAGGGTAACGTTACGTAAGGGGAAGTGCCCCACGTTGGGCGCCTGAGGTTAAGGGGTAATAGATCTCTGGGTTGTGAGGGTAAGGATAAGGGCGGCGTCCCGATCCGAGGCCTACCCGGGAGACGTCGGAATTATAAGTAAGATTAGAAGTATTATAAGGGCGTAGGACACCAGGAGAGTACAGTAAGGGTAGGTTAGAAGGCCGTAGAACGCGAGGCGGGCGAACCTCACGGGTACAAGGCTACGAGCCTTTCAGAGTTAGGTAGAACGCGAGGCGGGCGAACCTCACGGGTACACAAGGCTGCGAGCCTTTCAGAGTTAGGTAGAACGCGAGGCGGACGATCCTCACGAGTGCAAGGCTACGTCGGTAAACTAAAATTTTCCTAGGATGGGTAACAGTATGGGTAATAAGACTGTAAAGGCAGGCTAACGAGTGACTGATGCCGCTCATTGACAGTCAAGTCCCCGTGGGAGGGTCAGGCAGATACCAAACCCCTACCCTCCCAGCCCTGAGCTCTGTCCCGGGGTTCCAGGCAACACCACCCTCCCTGCCCCACCCTTTTCACCCCGACTCACCCTTTCCACCCCGGTCTAAGAATCCCCTTTCTTTTGAATGATTGAGACATAAGGCGTTGTACACGACCCACTCAGGTCGTTGTGCTGTGAATTTTTGCGACTGTTCACACTGCTGAATGTGCGCAGTGGTTTGAAATGCGAGCTGGCTTGTCAGTCACGTGGTATGGAGAATGTATAGGGAAACGCATGATTTAAAATGCGTTGCCTAGGTTGGCAGGGGAGTGGCTGTTGGAGGTGCATGGTTGGAGTCGATCCGGTGTTCGCGCGACGTCTGAGAGACTCATTGGTATATGAATGAATGAATAAATGTATATATGGATGTCTGTCATTGAAGTATGTATTTGTGTCCATTGTGTGTGCCATGTGTCATTGACGCATGAAAGGGTTTCTTGTATTGATTGGTATTGGCTACTTGTGCCGTATGTATGGATGTGTGAGGTGTATTCGGCATGAATGACGTGGGAAAATAGTAAAGAAAATCTTGCTGAAATTGAACTATTGTGAGTTTTAAAAGGTTGCATAGAAAGCTTAGAAATAGTTAAGGGGGCGTAGAAACACTTACTCGGATATTTTCTCCAACCTGACGGTGTTGGAGAGTAGGTTGGAGGTTTTTGTATTTCTCCTGTGGCCTGTGATCCGACTGACAAGGTCCCAATGTATGATGTCATGGAGGAAAGACGTGTCTGCCTGTTTGTCTGATCGTAAGTCTGTGGTGTGATTTCACGGAGGGCCAAGGTTTAATCCAGTAAATGGGAGTTTTATGTTGTGGCAAGTGTGCGAGGGGGCACATCGGAGCACGCGAGTGGGGGTATTTGCGGGAGTGCACACCCGTGGTGAGTGTTACAGGGAAAGACATATGGGAACTTTTTATTTTCAATAAACAGACTAGGTTATTTTCTTGTTTATTTGTTTATTTACGAAAAATAAATAAATAACAGGGGGAGGTAGGTTAATGGTGGTTTGTTGGCGGTAAAATTGGTTGAAAGTCGAGTTGAAACAATTTATATTGGGATATTGGGATTCATAATAGCTATTGGGCAGGTGGGATTGAATTTAACATTGGCTATTGGATAAATATTGAAATCCATGCCGGGAATGTCGATTTTAACGTCCATCCGAAGGATGTAGCACATTGTGAAGCTGCACATGGCTTGACAGGACATGGGAGCCAATGAGCTGTGTAATGAGAAAGATTAAAATTATGTCATGGTGTGAAATGCCGTAGAGGTGTGAAATACACACCTTTGGCCTGGAGGGGAGTTCTTTTGGTAACTTACTTCCATGATTTACGTTCCATTGGAAGGGGAATAGGAAAATATGGGAATAATATGGAACAAATCGACAAGACAAATTGGGGTACAAACTCACCATGGAAGGAGAATGGAGGTTATAGTTTCATTGTTGTGTCTGTCTGGCTGTCTAGCAGGCCATGGAGTTATATTTCTGAAACATGGATTTCGACAGTAAAGACAGGTGTGTACCCTGAGAAAATTGTGGGTTGTGGAGTGGGCACTTTTGATGGGCAATGGGGGACAGATGTTGTGTGCAACAAAGGTAAATAGATTGGATTTTGGCAAGGTTGAGTGAGATATGTGGTTGGATGGGGTGTGAAGGCGAGTTATGGCAGCTCCAGGGAGCACTCCTGGTGTTGGGTCTCATATAATTATGGTTAAAGTACATGTGCAGACAAAGGTGTGCTTCGGTTTGTATTACTGGCAGAGAAAAGACAACAAAGTGGCAAAGGTTACAGTTCCACAGAAGGAGAGCGAACAAGGAAAGTGGCTGGGCTGTTGATAAAACCGCTGGGTTTTACGTTGATTTAAGTTGTTGTGGATTTATGTTCAATTTTAATTTAAATTCCTATAGTCTAGTGCATATGGGACGGGGAAAATGGGAGATGACGTCAGTGTGCTCCGAGTATTGTAGTGATGGGGGAGCGCAATAATATAAGGGGTGACTGCAAAGCGCATGTTTCAGAAGGGAGTAGTTAGACCAAATGACGCTGTGTGTGTGTGTAGAAGAGTATTGTCTATTGAGCAGAGTATTGTGAGTGGGGGTGAGTGCATTGTATTGAATGAAGAAGCCTGGAGTCAGTGTGTGGGCACAGGTGTGCAAACCCAGGTGTATGGAGAATGGTTGTGTGAAATAACTTGTATGGAATGGATGGCTCGCTCGCTGACAGCTACAATCCATGTGGATTGTGACCGACGCTAACATTTCTATGAATGTATAAATGGAAAATAGTTATTTAAATAGATATTGTGTCATGACACAAAAGGTTGAACGTGCGATTCCAGGAATGAGCAAGTATTTTTGATATAAGCTGATGTTTCAAGTGACGATTTGAAATGTTGGAAGCTTAGATCAATCTTAAAGATACAAGCCTTTCATCTGTGAGCCGCAGGTCGACCATTTGTTTAATTTTAGATACTATACCTAATATTTACATGTAAATGCATGACTGGTCTGGATTTGGACTGCTCTGTGAGTTTTTGGGAAAACGGTATGCGCAGCTGGATTAAGTTTGAGTGGTTGTTTCATATACTCTGGGTACATGTGACTTAAAGGATGAATTGGACTTGCTGTGAACAGTGTAGATGCAAGAAGAGATAGACCGGGACACAATGAGCTGCTAGGTGAGCCATTGAGGTGGATTAAATGTTTTGTTGTTGTTTTTGGAAGTTCGGTTGTTGCATTGCCAAAGGTTTCTGTGTAGTGTGGTATCTGTTGAAAGTGGATCACCTGTTGTCTTGTGTGGCGTGAGCAGGGATGTATGTAACTGCCTGGGTTCAGGAAAATAACTTCAGTTGCAATTTGGTTTAAATTAAAGGTTAACGTTAGCTGGAAATTGGACAAAGTCAAAAGTTTGACCAAAACCAAAAGTGGTGGTTGGACCAAAAGTCCAAAGTGGAAATTGTCAAAAGTGCTTTAAAAAGCTACGTCCAATTTCATTTTGCCATTTGTAGAAGAAAATTCACTGCATTTAACATGCGTTTCCTTTAAACAGGCTTGGTCGGGCCAGCAGAAAAAAGAATACATTTCAGCCAAAGTCTTATCTGGTTCACTCCCACACCAGGCCCGACTCGTGCTGCGACCTTGGTTGAACTGTCGGTTTAATTTGCACAGGGAATGAAATAAGGGGATTATAATGGGAGAAAGTGAACATTTGTGGATCTGGGGACAAGCTGGTTTGAATGTGTACCTGGGGTTTTCTGTGTGTCTATGTGTCTGTCTGTCTGTCACACTGGACTCTTGGATGGGTTTTCATGAGACGAATTTCAGACAAAACCCTCTTTGTTATTTCAGAATTGATCTGCACCCCACCTCACTGTGAAATGGACAGGTTGTGTGTGTGTCTCAGAGGGTTATGGACAACGTGGAGTGGCTGGTGCGAAGGGAGTGGTTGGGAAAGATGGACCCCCTTCACGAATACCCGTGGATAGTAGTTTAAAATAGGTAGAGGGTACAGGTAAATTGTGGTGGATATGGGCTGTGGTGCGCGTGGTAGAATTGGGAGGGCTACTCCAAAGCATTTTGCTTCCCCGCGCTATTGCGGTGATCAAATGTCGCGGCCATCAAAGGGCGGACACTGACGTTGCTCGGGGCAATGCAAGGGCGGACGAGACGGCAGGAAAAGCCGCCAACCAAAGGATGGACAGGTACGATAGTAAAGTAGATATTGACCGCCTTGGCAATAGTCCTTGGAATCGTGGTTTGTTGTGTACTAATCGAGGCTTTAGTCCTTGCGTGTGTGAGAAAGTTTACCACAGGATGGACACTGAAGACAACACCAGAAAAGGCCATGGTGATGACCGACAAGCTGACCGTGGGTCCAGATGACACTCCGGCCGTCGACGTGACTGCAGATCGCGGATCCTGGAACGACGACCCGAACGAGTCACTGGGCCGCGACAATGAGATCTCCGCTTCCGAAGATTGTTCTTCCATTATTGATATTACTGATAATGAGGTCGATTACACATTTGCAGACCTTGAAGCATTTCAGGCTGCCAGAAGGCCGATTCCTCTGGGCCCCAATGCGTCGCATGCAGACGTCAACGAGTTCCTAAGGGACTCTTCCCATTTCTTCTCGATGTGTAGGGCTATGACTATTGCTGGCCGCCTACGCCGCAAGCCTACGCCACCTGAGAATAATGTTACTGATGATGTTACTAATGATGATGTGGGCCACTTGCAAGGGTCCCCGACTGATGATTATGTCTCAATGCAGGCTTTGCCTCTTTATGTTTCACGAGCTCACCTTTATGTCTCACAAGCTCACAGTGAGTCAAACGTCACTGACCCAATCCTGGATTTGGACCCAACTGCACACCCAAGCCTGGATGGTGAGGAACTCAACATTGGAGATACTCTGAGTTCCGAATCTGATTGTTTTGGAGATTCGTCCATGGATAACAGCGATGGAAGCAGCATCGCCTCGGACGATCTCGACTTTGACCCAAAGGAAGTTGCTCTCCCTCCTTTGAAATCCGTTATGCTTTGTTTTATGGCCATAGGTTTGAGCCACCTGATACTGACGATGTTGTGTCTTCCCCAGATCACCAGCATGTAAGAGACCTCATGAACATGAATATCGATTGAGCGCTGACGATTTCCAAGGATTTCTCCTGGGGAAGCCTGGGCGAGCTCCAGTTGGGGGGGAGTCCGGCTGCACCTCTGTGGACCAAGGGTGGGTCGGAGATCTCCCTGGGTGTGGACCCCGGTGGAACCAGAGGTCTTCGTTGGGGATTTGACACGCTATTCGATCTTCATGTCTCTACGGTCTCACCTCACACACCCATATACACCCGACTTACATCATACATCCATTAACACCCACTTACACTCAGACGCCCACGGATCTTCCTGCTGAGTGCGATGTGCGGTACGGGGTGCGTGACATGCTCACTGGGCGGGATCCGCGCGGTATGTTTAGTGAATTCTTTACACTGTCAGTCTCACCTCTCTTGGAGGTTTTTCCTTTATGCCATTTGTTCACCCTGCTTTTACGGCCTTACAGTGCATACTCACATACAGACGCGAATCATCCTACTGGGTACTGTGTGGTGCTTTGCGTGCGGGACATGCTCACCGGCTGCCTTCGCGTGATATGTTGAATGGCTTTTCTGATTTGATTCATTTCTGCTTTGTTTTGAAATAAAGGCCTTTGATTGGCTCATAGATAACTTTGTATCTTAGATCCAAAAGGGCGGTATGTAGGGAGCTATTATGCCCCTCCCCCTTTGTTATTATGCTGCTTTACCAATTACCAAGTATAACCAATTATATGTTCTGTTTTCCTTATTACTGAACTCTTTATAATACTTAAGTTCTTTCTTGTGCTTTGAGGATGTGTAATATCCTAATAAGGAGTTCTTTCCTGTGTGCTCTTAGCCTGTGTGGGCACAATCTTTCAGTTCTCCTCAGCTGGCCTTGGCTACAGTTCTTATCTCCTCATGACTTTTCCAATATCCTGAATGTTGACACTTTTATGAGTATTCACCCTCCCTTTGTTCTTTCTCAACCAAAGTTCTATACAGAAAGTTGTAAACAGGTTGCCACAGATGGCTGACCATCTCCTTATCTGAGTTAACCTATGAGTGGCCTTGATGAGCTTCCTCTAACTAACTGAACAACAGGATGGGACTATGGTGGGGGGACCGATGAGCCCATTCTGGGACCAATGAGCCCATTCTATCTCTGTATCTTGTGAGCTAACCCCACCCCTGATATTCCTTATATAAAGCAAGGTTTAATTGATTTAATTCAGAGCATCTTGCTGTACTGTTGGTCATTTCTTGTGAGTTTCAGTGCAACCTTTGCTGTCCTCAAGCTTGTGTAATCGAGTTCTAATAAATATATCCGTTGCTCCTTTTCTCTGAGTCTTTTGAGTCCCAAGTTCTAAGTCTCAATCCAACATATATATATACATATATATATATATATATATATAAATATATATATATATATATAGATATATATATATTGTTGCGGATATGGGATTTGGCCTCCATCCATATCCGCTTGTAAATATTCCCCTATTTCCCCAATACTCCCCAACCATCCCCAATCCCCCATTCCCTAGTCCCATTGTCTGTAAACAACACTCTGTAGCCCCGACCTGCCCCTTTTTCCCCCATTAAATGTCGTGCCCAGGTTCACCGCATCTCACGTAGACAACTATAGGACATCTTGCTAGTTATTCTTAGTCTATGTCAGTTAAGGACTCGTTCCATTAATTCTGACTCTTCGTTGCACCAGAATGTGATTGTATGGCACCAGTAGTGAGTTTAGGACCTCCCAATACCTCCCCACAATCTCATCTCCGCATCCTCCCATCATCTCATGAAACAACAACAACAACTACAACAACAGCGGGGGGCGGCGCGGCGCGGGGAGTGTGCGTCCTCACTCCGGCTTGGTTAGCCGCCATTGCCCATGTGCTCCAACGGGGTTACCACACAGGGGCTGACTGTCAGCTCCTCGTCAAGGGCAGAGCCCGGTAACCCCCCCGCACCCAATAAGAAGCGGCGGACCGATTCCATCTGGGGCGGAGCTAACGAGCCGAGGGCGTGTCACTCCCCGCTGGATATACGCAGCCACTTACCGGAGGTGACGTCAGATGCGCCCCCAGCTTGAGGAGAAACAGACGCCACCTCCAGCGCGACGATACCTCCCCGCATATCTGGACCGGACCGTGTGGATCCTGTCCCTGAGCCAAGGTGCACCTTGAGCCATCGACTGCCTGCCCCTCCTTGCCATCAATCCCTGTGTGAGTCAGTCTTGTCCCGTTTATCTGTGGTCTGTCGGGGCTAAGATAAGACCGTATTTAAGTGCCCACCTTTCTATGCTGTACCTCTTGTCCGTGTAATCTAAACGTTCTGCAAACCAATATTATAACCTCCTCCGGAGGTCTTGAGAACTGTACCCCTGGTGTCGTGTCATTTAACCCAGCCGTTGTGTCCTTTCCTTCATTGATTTAGCATAGCGCGATTCGGCCAACGTTCGAGTGGAATCGGGTAAACTGTGCAGACGCGGTCATACCAAACCGCTCGGTAAACTAACATCCAAAACCGCGTCTGTAACATTTGGTGTCGGGAAGTGGGATTCGATCCGGAGCGCGTTTCACGCGCTCGAAATTATAACGGCGAAATTTGATTGTGTTTTACAAAAAAAAAATATAAAAACCCGAATTTTGAAAGTCGCGCTATGGCAGACCAAGACGCCTGGGTTCCGGTAGAGGAGAGTGAGGCAGGGTCGATCCAGGACCAAAATGAGGGACATGAGGAGAGCGAAGCAGTGAGGGTAGCAGGGTCGCAAAATGGCGTCGTCGCGCACGAGGTTACGGGCGCGCAAAATGGCGCCTCGCACGAGCGCGCGGTAGCCGAGCCCGCTGTATCAACGGGCTTTAACATGCAGCCGATTGACATGCAGGCCCTCATTGCGCAGCTACAGGCAGCTGTACAGATGAGTATGGGGAGCCAAATTGAGCGATTGGGTGAGCGGTTGGGAAACCAAATTGTGGGAATGAGGGCTGATAGTGAGCGATTAGAGGGCCAAATGGGGGCAATGAGGGACGAAGCGAGGGGTACCGGTGAGGGATTAGACAAGAAATTTGAGGGGTTAGACAATGGGATAAAAGAGGTGAAAAATGGGTTAATGGGGTTAGAAAACAGAATGGAAGGCAAATTGAGGGACATGAGGGACCAAGCGGAAAGGGAAGTTAAACAAATGGGGCGGCAGATAGAGGGGGTTAGAATGGGGGTAGAAACCAAACTGGATGCTCACAGGGAGGAAATGGAGCAGATGAGGGTGGCATCTGGGCAGGAGATGCAAGTGATGGGAGAAGAGATCAGAAGAGGAGTGAGTGAGGAGGTCGGAGGAGTGCGCGAGGAGGTGAGGCACTGTAAGGAGCACATGGAGAAGGAGGTGAGAAAGGGGACTGTAAAATTGCAAGGTGGTATAGAGGAGTTGACGCTGGGAGTAGAACAACTGACAGTGGGACAAAAGGAGTTGGGGGACCCGGTAAAGAAGAACACAGCGGTAATAGAGGGTTTAAAATCGACACAGAAGGAGATGAAAAAGGACGTAGGGGTAATTAAAAAAGAGTGTCAGACGGTACATGAGGACCTGACGAGGAAAATGGACAAGGTGGTAGAGGTGATGGAGGTTAAAGAGCGGGAGGTGCGGGAGCACATAGAAAAAAATAAAGTGGAGTTAGAGGAAGAACTTAAAGGGACCAGCACGGAGGATGAGGGCCCCCCTTCAATTACACCAGGTGGGGGCCCCCCTAGAGCGGGTGGCCATGGATATCCTAGGCCCACTACCCCGCACCCGCCTAGGTAATAAGTACATCCTCGTTGTGATGGACTACTTCACCAAGTGGCCGGAGGCCTACGCCCTCCCCAACCAAGAAGCAGGGGTGGAAGCGCAGGCCTTCGTGGAAGGATTTGTGTGCCGGCATGGGATTCCACAGGAGTTGCACACCGACCAGGGACGAAATTTTGAGAGCAAATTGCTAAAAGATGTGTGCAGTCTCCTGTCAATTCGGAAAACCAGAACAACGCCTTTAAGACCTCAATCTGACGGGATGGTGGAAAGATTCAACCGAACTTTAATCCAACAACTGGCACTGTTCACCGCCACCCGTCAGGTTGACTGGGACGAACATCTCCCTTATTTGCTCATGGCCTACCGAACCAGCCAGCACGGGGCCACCGCATGCAGTCCAGCGTTGCTTATGTATGGGCGGGAGTTACGGGCTCCCGCCGACTTGCTATGCGGTCCCGTGCCAGACACAGTGGTTAACCCGCCGAGGGAGGGGTACGCACGTCACCTAGAGGAAGGTATGGAGCTAGTCCATGCCTTCGCCCGCCGCCAACTCCATCTGGCGGGGGAATAGATGAAGCGCAGGTACGACGACCGGAGCCAGGGGAGTCAATACGCTCCGGGGATGAAGATTTGGTTCTTTAATCCCCGGAGGCGGAAGGGAAGGTGCCCAAAACTCACCTCCCCCTGGCAAGGCCCAGGAGTCGTCCTGTCGCAAATCTGTGACGTGGTCATTAAGATCAAAATGGGGCCACGAGCCCTCCCTCGGATCGTCCACGCCGACCGGATAAGGCCTTACACCGGCGAGCAGGCGCCCCCGTGGATTGCCTCGGCTTTAGATGCCGAGGCGGGACCCAGTACCTCTGAATAAGGGGGGCTTATTAGTGCCAGAGGACTGGGGGATTGATGAGCGATGGGCCCGGTGGGTAAGGGTGGCATCCCTGCCACCCTTCCCATGTGGGGCAAATGCGCAATAGCTTATGGGGTGTATGGCAGTGAAAACTAGCCCGGGTGGGTTAGGTTATATTGTGTGTAGGGATCTAGCGAAGATGACATTAGGTAACGATAAGGTTAGTTAGTGACAATGATACCTGTAGTGGGGACGTAGTAGCTTAGTGTTTGATAATGACGTGGGAGCGCAATAGTTTAAAGGGACGACTGGGAAGCGCAAGTTTCAGAGGGGAGTAGTTAGCTGAGATGATGCTGTGTGAGAGCTGGACAGGTGTGTGGAGCAGTGTATGAGTAGTGAGTGTTGTGGATCAGCGCGAATGCGCTTGGGGAGAGAAGGGTGCAGGTGGCACCAGGTGTGAGAGCACAGGTGTGCAAGTGCAGGTGTGTGGAATACATGGAGTAAGTGGTACGGAGTGGTGTGCATGGTGCGAAGGTGTGAATGGGGGAAGAGTGGACCCCCATCACGGATACCCGGGGCGGGTAGTGTAAGTGTTAGGTAGAGGGTATAGGTAAATTGTGGTTGGATATTGGCATTTGTGGTGCGGTTGCAGAATGGTATTGCGGATGGGTGCATTAGTGTTGTGGAAATGGCTGGGCGTGTAGCCTGTTAGTGTGTGTAGTTGGTTTGGGCACTCCACCACTGTGAGGATGTCGGCCAGGTGAGGCCGCAGGTGGGCTCTGGGAGCCGTTAGTGTCAGTGGGGGCCCGAGGATCCGGAGGACGGACCCGGGTAGCCCAGTGCCAGAGAGGGCACCGAGTGGGGAGAGCGCCAGAGGGCCTTCCCCAGGTAGATAGGTTAGGGTGAGGAGCAGGTAAGCTCGGAGGCAACTGCAGTGGTGGAGGTGTGCAGGTGGGTAGACCGGCTAGGAGAGCTACACGTCGCAGCCCAGAAATTGTGCGAGGGCACCGAGAGATGAATCGGGGGAGTGAGACCCCAAATTGAGAGGCACCACAGTTTGGTCAATGGGAATTGGTTTTTAGAACCCATAGTGTAAGTTGGCCAATGGATTGGCAGGGAAAGACCCCGGGTAATGTAAAGTTGTTAAAGTCATTTAGGAAATAGTTAGGATTGATGAACCTGTCGCACCATACGCAGCCACTTGCCTGAGGTGATGGTGATGACTCCACACCTGTGTTTTCTTTGTTCTGTGTGCAGGAAATGAGAATTGCTGTGTGGATTGGTGAGACGCATCACGACGTGGATGAGACATTGGGGTGATTCCATCTCTCCCTCCCTAGGAGGGACTGATGATGAATTGGTGATGGCAAATTTTGATGTTGAATTGGAGATGGCAAATTTTGATGAGAGTTGGAAATGGCAAATTTGATTGGTTAGGAGGGAGAGAAGACGAATTTGGTTTATGGGAGGAACGGGGAAGACAGTAGGGACGTTTGTTGATTTGTAAAGTAGATGTTTATGGGTAGTGTTGTGTTTTGTGGGTACAGTAAGGGGTAAGGGAGGGGCAATGTAGGTTACCTGGTGGGGGGGGGGGCGTACGGTAGGAACGTACCTGTCTCACCTGGTTCCCATGTGCCCCCAGTGTGCATCATCTTGTATTGCGTGCACTTTTGCGCCCTTACCACCTTACTCACTTGTCCTCTTCTTTTGTCTCCCACCTCCGAGGATCTGGCTTTGGGGCAGAGAGACAGGAGAGAGAGGTGCTGGCTCCGCAGTTGTGGGCCTGCACTTTCGCTGCTTGCTGCCTGGATCGATACACCATATGGACCGCAATGTTTGTGGCCGCCCACCATGGACCGCAGTCTTTTGCGGCCAAGCACCACCCGTTGATGGACCTCTGGGTCAACGTGGCACCTATGCCATACAGGTGAACCACTTTTAGTTGGCCCCCTGACGGCCACAATACAGAAATGGACGCGGTTGGCGCCTTTCTTTATTTTTAAGGAAGCAAGAAGGCCAAGTGCACCACATGAAGGCAAGACCAGCGGCAGAACATCGGCCGGCTGCGACACCACCGGTGATTGTTGAACACTTTATTGGTGCACCGGATGGTGCTGACTGTACATTATGGGGTGGTGCTTTTGGTGCTTGGATGGGGTGCTCTGCACATTATTAAAGGCCGTAGGGCCACAGAGCACTCGTGGGTTGGTGTATCGATGCTGGCATGCGTGCTCTCTCTATGCATAACATCTGCATGTGTTCCTCCAAAAACAGGTCCTGGATCGTAGTGTAAATATCAGTGTAGTCTTATGTAAATAATGCTCCCTACCGGCTGTATGTTTAGTTTGAGGATGCTTTCCGCGATTCGGTTATCCTGTGGGTGTGTTTCTGTGAGGAGAAGGGTGCAACGTCGCAGGGGGACATATTTACTCATTTGTGAACATCTGTAAAACTGTCGCACTCAGGGTAGAGTTAATAGTAGAGGGAACTACATCTGAGTGCCACACTAACGTAGGTAAAGATTTATCGGGTCGGGACGCCCCGAGGTAGAGAAGGGTGCAATGTTGCGGATATGGGATTTGGCCTCCATCCATATCCGCTTGTAAATATTCCCCTATTTCCCCAATACTCCCCAACTATCCCCAATCCCCCATTCCCTAGTCCCATTGTCTGTAAACAACACTCTGTAGCCCCGACCTTCCCCTTTTTCCCCCATTAAATGTCGTGCCCAGGTTCACCGCATCTCACGTAGACAACTATAGGACATCTTGCTAGTTATTCTTAGTCTATGTCAGTTAAGGACTCGTTTCCATTAATTCTGACTCTTCGTTGCACCAGAATGTGATTGTATGGCACCAGTAGTGAGTTTAGGACCTCCCAATACCTCCCCACAATCTCATCTCCGCATCCTCCCATCATCTCATGAAACAACAACTACAACAACAGCGGGGGGCGGCGCGGCGCGGCGCGGGGAGTGTGCGTCCTCACTCCGGCTTGGTTAGCCGCCATTGCCCATGTGCTCCGACGGGGTTACCACACAGGGGCTGACTGTCAGCTCCTCGTCAAGGGCGGAGCCCGGTAACCCCCCCGCACCCAATAAGAAGCGGCGGACCGATTCCATCTGGGGCGGAGCTAACGAGCCGAGGGCGTGTCACTCCCCGCTGGATATACGCAGCCACTTACCGGAGGTGACGTCAGATGCGCCCCCAGCTTGAGGAGAAACAGACGCCACCTCCAGCGTGACGATACCTCCCCGCATATCTGGACCGGACCGTGTGGATCCTGTCCCTGAGCCAAGGTGCACCTTGAGCCATCGACTGCCTGCCCCTCCTTGCCATCAATCCCTGTGTGAGTCAGTCTTGTCCCGTTTATCTGTGGTCTGTCGGGGCTAAGATAAGACCGTATTTAAGTGCCCACCTTTCTATGCTGTACCTCTTGTCCGTGTAATCTAAACGTTCTGCAAACCAATATTATAATCTCCTCCGGAGGTCTTGAGAACTGTACCCCTGGTGTCGTGTCATTTAACCCAGCCGTTGTGTCCTTTCCTTCATTGATTTAGCATAGCGCGATTCGGCCAACGTTCGAGTGGAATCGGGTAAACTGTGCAGACGCGGTCATACCAAACCGCTCGGTAAACTAACATCCAAAACCGCGTCTGTAACAATATATATATATATATATAACATATACATACACACACAGTGACAATAATTTTTTGTCCATTATAAAATTTTCAATAAAATAACATTGAAGTTTCACCCGTATATTTCAATCTTCCCCATATGCACCAGGTAGAATAATTACGAGATAGCTGATCCTGAGCAATAATATAAATTTGAGTGCAGAGTAAAATTTATTTCAATAAAAATGGGGGGGGGGGAGGAAGGGGGTGTCGAGGGTTTGGTGGAAACAAAAGGGGTCGTCAAGTCAAAAAGTTTGGGAAGCACTGACTGAGGGTAGTACTATACACAGACATTCATAAATCCAAGTTGTTTATTGAGAGAACAAAAAGCATCTGAAGTGGAAAATTATCTTTCTTCTTGAGGAAGAGAAACAAACAATGATCTAACTTCACGCGAGTCAGCACAGTTATCGATGCAGGTTCGAGGAAACAAAAGTCTTAATAAAAATTGGACCTGAAAATACTTCATGACAATGTTTTATAGTAACAGATGTAATATACATATTGCTGGATACAAAGCCTTTATATAAATATTTTTCTTTGTGGAAGGACCAATCTGAGTTTGTGAACAAACTCCCTTCCAGTGAAACATGATTCCAAGTTTATAATCAGGTCGGGAATCAAACCTCGATGAGACGGCTCAAAGGTAAGTGTGCTGCCCATGCACCATTTCGGGCAGATTGGCATTTGAATCATGTCGAATGAGTGAATGTACTATCGACAAGAAAGTGAATGCACTAAAATTGCGGCTGAGCTGTCTCGCCTGGGTTTGAATCTCTCACCCTGGTGTTTCACATACACAGCAAGGTATCATTGTGTCTACTGTCCATTGCAAGGAAATTGAGCCGAAGGACCCGTTGGTCAGCATTGGGTATCCGTAGATGTAAAAAAAATAAAATATATATATATATCAGTGTTTTTCATGAAGAGTAGGCGAGCTATCACCGGAACCCAAATTCTTGCCAGAATCACCTTCAGTTGAACATCAGGTCTGGCCAGGCACTTCTTGAAAGACTTGGGCAAAAAAAGCTTCTCCAGCCGACCCCACATGACGGTGGGAATATTTATTACCATCAAAGTAGTAGCAGATAGTAGTAGCAAATGATTACATAAGAGGAAGAAAAAACAAGTTTGTTTCCTTTGATCCTATATGTCAGTTTTGCATAAGACCTTTTGAAGAGCTTTGTTCCGAAACCACAATACGGACATTCTCGCATGAATGGATACAGGTAGATTTTGTTAGAACTGCAAGCAAAGACAATAGGAAAACTGGGCAAATGAAAGAAAACTTTTTAAAGTTCTTACATGGGAGTAAAACATTGCAAATGTAAAAAATATGTAAACTAAAACAATACCTACAAGGTATGATAATTACGTCGTACTGTATGTACCCTAATGAAAAAAGAAAAAGAAAATACGTATAAAGGTATAATAAGTTACAGGAACTGGCGAGTTCTTCAATACATTGTCACCGTTGTGACAAAAATAATGCCTTTGTAAATCAAACTGTTGTAATAAAGGGTGGAATGCATGATTGCGGTATATGGTTGCAGCAGCACAAATTCATCTTCATTGTAAAAAGGGAACATCACAGCTTCCTGAAATAAACCTGAATAAAAGCAAGTGTCTCAGTTCAAAAGTTGACCTGAAGTTCAGACCCAGACCCACAATAGAAATTATTAAATACGTGTATACAAAAGACGACGATCATTTCCACTTGTGATGTAATCTCTGAAATTTTCTTCAAGGAAAAAAAAACAAAAAAAACTTTCATTTCCGTATGGATTCTGCTTTTTGTATTTCCTGCAAAATGAAATTCAAACAAAGAGGATGTGAGCAGCAATCAGTGAGAAAAGGGAGAATGCACACAAAACATCCATGGCAAACACTTTTGCTGGAACACATCATCAACTAAATATTTGCCCGACTCAGGGCTTTTTCACCTGTACAAGGTTTGCAAAACAAATGTACAAGGTTTTCAAAATAAAAACAAAGTTTGCAATCGTTAGCTGCCACTGCAGTGCTTCATGTGTATTGAACACCCTCAGGGCTCTCCCTCTGTTGAACCCACTGCAGCGTCTTGTGCACTGCTGACGCCTTCAGGGCTCTCCCTCTGTTGAACCCACTGCAGCGTCTTGTGCACTGCTGACGCCCTCAGGGCTCTCCCTCTGTTGAACCCACTGCAGCGTCTTGTGCATTGCTGACGCCCTCAGGGCTCTCCCTCTGTTGAACCCACTGCAGCGTCTTGTGCACTGCTGACGCCCCCAGGGCTCTTCTGCTGTGCCAACAACTCATCATTCGCTGCAGCGATTGTGCAAGTAGTTGGCTTATAATGGTCACTTCGCTATCAATTTGCTCTTCACGGCTCTCGCTCCCCGTGCCCTCGTACTGTCCGTATCGTCAGATCAGGCCCGATTTTGCCATTTATTTATTTTCCCCTTTTAATCCTTCAAACCCCATTTGAGTTTATTCCTTCCACTTGTTCTCTCGTTTCTCCTGCTGGCCTTCAGCATTATAATTAACATGAATGAATGAATGATCGTTTTAAGGCCATTTTCCCCCGCTGGAGCGGGGGTTAGCCATGCGGGCCCCATGACAATCATGGTTCCCTGTTTGAGGCAATGTTTTTTTGTTTGTTTTCTAATGGCCGGATGCCCTTCCTGACGCCAACCCGAAGTCGCCTCTTACAATGCGCAGGGATACGGTGTACCTATTCTAAATTGGGGTACACACCGGGATCATTCATCCCAGCAAGCTGGTACTCAATTTGCCGACCTCGGAAGGATGACAGGCTGAGTCAACCCCCCTGGCGTTAATTCAGCGATCGACCGGGATTCGAACCCAGGATCCTAGGATCCCAAGCCTGCACCCTAACCGCTAAGGCAACACCAGGCTTTAGCATTATAATTAACAATTATACAGCGTTGGGTTATTTATTCTGTTATTTTCTGTTCTCGTAATTTGTAATAAAGTTATTTGCTTGTCATCGAGGTGGTGTCACTCTTTCACTTACGTGGTGCAATTCGGCTCCAAATCAAACTATGTGGGAAATCAAGAGCCAATTAAGAGCAGCTCAACCCGATTGGCTGCCCGAGCTCGCATCAAGAGTCCTGCCCTAAGGGAGTTTCAAACTGCTGCCAAGAAGTGGCAAAATTGAGAATGTCTATGCATTGGTACCCAAATATATTTATGCAAATGTTAAAATCACATAAAAATCAAACTTCATTGTTGAAGACATTCTGCATGGACGAATAGAATGCATGCAATTTTAACATGAGAAAATTCGATTCCTTTTGCTGCATTGTTGAAAATTATGGGCAGATTTCTTCCAGTTGCTCTCAGGAAGCCAGGCCGGCTGCCCCGTCTGCCAGCACTTCTGGTTAAGGAACCTCATGGTGACTTGTTTGAGAAAATATACCTTTTATGCTAAACACTGGACGAGCTCCAAATCAAACTCGTACCCCCGTGTTTTTGGGCAATTTGTCTCGCCCATGGAGAATTACGGCAGAAACATTTTCAAGATGCACGCTTAAGTCCGGACTTGCCCACTTTCCCTTAATGATCAATGTGTTTGGGGATCTTAAGAGGATGTCTCTCTGTGTCAGGTGATGCTGAGAGGTTGGCTCTGTCACTGCAGCTCAATTAAGGTCGACTTATGAGGAATATTTCAATCTTTACTGCACCTCATTTAAACTATTTAAAAAAAAACTTTTAAAAACTGCATTTCCATCACATCCAACAATTATCAAAATGTAATTCCCAAAACATGGAAAACAAAAGCCATAATAATGGGCATCCACACTTTTAAGTGTCTTTTCATTTTACAGCATCATGAAACACGTCACTTCAACTTTACCTCCTTCAGCAGATCTTTCAGCTTGAGATATGCGTCTTCCAAATTATCATTTACAATAACGTCATCGAACATCCCCTGTTCCTTGCCTGGGAGAAACAAAGAACAAAAACAAAATATTTTCTGGGTAATACCGGTAGAAATCTCGAATCCAGATCAATTATTGTACAATATCAAGGGTTTTGGACAATTGAGTTTTCGGAAAACACAGGGAGGTGCAGACAATGCCGAGCATGGTAATTTGGGTGTTGCCATAATCTGAGAGGGCCACTGGTCTGTTTCAGGGGAATGTTTCAAAAATAAATGTCGGAAGTTCGCTTATTTAGAAGTGAGACTTCAGTGCCTGTATCAACCAAAAGCGAGCAACAATTTCCGATGATCCTTTTTTTCAAAGATGTAGGTGTGTCGATGGGTAGGCATCGGGTTGCACAACTTTGGCATCGGGTTCCAACTTGATGGTGTAAGTACCGGGTAGAGTACCAGTTGTTTCGCCAAGTTCTAGGAACTCATCCTGCACTTCTCGGAGTATTTCACTCCAAAAGGATGACAGCCAGACGATCAAGCTGAGAGCCTCAGCTGTGCTTCTGGGGAGTACATTCTCTTGATTGAGATTGACTATTTCAAAGGTCATGGCAAAGGAGTTACCCTTGCATTTCACAGGCAAATCAATAGCTCCTGTGGGTTGAATTTGGTGATTCGATTAGGTTCAAAGAAATTTCGGAGCTCCACTGTACGTATTCTTTTTTGATAGTCAGAAAAAATGAGCATATTACAACTATCTCCAATATCAACATGGAATTTCACTTTGTAATTTTTCCAGCACAATAACTGTCCATATGTTGCCAGATGCTGCATTATTAACAATCTGTGCTGGATGTATGTTGAGGATATAACGTTCACCTGGCTCACAAACTTGACATCCACTGAACGTACAACTATTTTCAAGCAGCGACACAAACACTGCCAACCAGTGGTTGGGCTTTTTGCAATAGCAACATGTAGATCCTATTGCTGGGCATGTACCCCGACTCCATGAATGTTGTGGGTTTTTACCACAATTTGGGCAGAATTTTGTTGGTTCTCCAACAGAAAGTTGGTGCTTGATGGTGAAAACGTGAATTTGGTTATGACTCTCAATGTGGGCTGTATTTGTTCGACACAGAAAAGTTGAGAGACACAAGTGCCTGTCATGCACAATGCGGAACATACTTCTCACCTTCACCTCAGGTTCATGTCTTGTAAATTTCTCTGCCCTCCTGTCCAATCCAAAAATCAAAGTCGCGGGGATCCAGGAAGGGGGAGACGAAGCAAATTCTCTTTGTAAATGTGTATCGTGTAGTGGCCCTCCCGGTCGAAGATGGCATTACAAGTCCCAGCGGTTCACATTATTTTATAAACTAGGGCATGCCCGTACTATATATATATCTAAAATTATATCCCCCCCCCCCTCTATTTACATGAAATGGTTTGGTCCGGTGGCAATCCCCCCCCTCTATTTGCATGAAATGGTTTGGTCCATTCGCAAAGCCAAAGCGAACGGCTTGCGAGTACGGTGACAATCCCCCCCCTCTATTTACATGAAATGGTTTGGTCCAAAGCGAACGGCTTGCGAGTACGGTGACAATCCCCCCCCTCTATTTACATGAAATGGTTTGGTCCAAAGAGAACGGCTTGCGGAGTTTGGTAAAGAAATCGCCATAGCTCGGTAACTACTTGTCCGATTAATATGAAACCTTGAAAAGGCACATCCTCGGGTCCCCAGCAATATACCTGGCAAGTTTAAAGTATATCGGACCCGTGGTTGTCGAGAAACAGCGGTCACAGACAAACATACAGATAAAGCGCGGCGTTACGCGCGCTGCTTGTGAGCAAGGAGGAAGCGGACAAGCGGTAACATATAAACGTCTTTATTGTAAGACTACACTGTAACACTGTACTGTCCCGGGCTGGGCACCCGGTGTATATCATGAGGCCACGCCTACCCCTGGTGCGTGGCCACCGCCCACTTGGTGCGCGGAATGATGTCACCACGCCAGTGGGCTTTTGTGTCCGCCACACGCGCCCCCCCAGAATTCCCGCGCACCTGGAGGGCCAGTTTGCGGGGCAGACGAATGACCCGGCCGAAGCGCCCCCTGGCGATCGGCGGCGTCCGGGGTGCAGGGATGCCAGGTGGGATGCCCCTGGCTGCCCCTGGGATGGGTGCAGGACCGGGGGGCAGCGTGGCGGCGGGGCTGGGCGGTGCCGGGGGTCCGCCCGCAGGAGGGCGGCCCCGACGTGGGGGTCGGGCCACTGGCGGTGGATGGTCCACATCGAGGTGGGCCGGCTTGAGGCGGTCTACCGAAACGCGGTCAGGAGTACCGCCGATGTCCAGGGTGAAGTGCTTCGCCCCGGTCTCCAGCACGCGGAAAGGCCCGTCGTACGGGGGCCGCAGTGGTGTCCGATGGGCATCGTGGCGGACGAAGACGTACTCCGCCGTGCGAAGCTCCGGGGCGACGTGCGTCGGTGGGTGCCCGTGGCATGCCGTTGGCACCGGGGCGAACCTCTGGGCGGTCTCTTGTAGAGCGGAGCGCTGCTGTGCCGCGGACCATGGTGCCGTGGAGTCGGGGAGGAACTCGCCCGGCACCCGCAGCGGTTGCCCGAAGACCAATTCCGCCGCGGATGCGCGCAGGTCCTCCTTGGGCGCCGTCCGGAGGCCCAGCAGGACCCAGGGGAGCCTGTCGACCCAGCCGCCGTCGCGGAGGGTGGCCCGGAGCGCGGCCTTCAATGAGCGGTGAAATCGCTCACACAGGCCGTTAGCCTGGGGATGGTAGGCCGTGGTTCGGTGCAGCCGGACCCCGAGCCCCTGCGCAACCGCCCCCCAGAGCTCCGAGGTGAACTGGGGGCCGCGGTCGGATGAGATGTCTGAGGGGGCGCCGAACCGGGCGACCCAGGTGGCGATGAAAGCCTGCGCGACATCGGCCGCCGTTGTCGACGCCAAGGGCACGGCCTCCGGCCACCGGGTGGTGCGGTCCACCATGGTGAGGACGTAGGTGAAACCCCGCGAGGGGGGCAGAGGTCCCACCAGGTCCACGTGGACGTGGTCAAACCGGCGTTCCGGCACCGTGAACGGGGCCAACGGGGCCTGGGTGTGCCGGTGCACCTTGGCGCGCTGGCACGCGAGGCACATCCTGGCCCAGCCGCGGACGGCCTTCCGGAGGCCATGCCAGACGAACTTGTCGGCGATCAGCCTTTGGGAGGCCCTCGCGCCCGGGTGGGACAGGCCGTGGATGGCGTCAAACACCTGGCGCTGCCAGCCCGCGGGCACGATGGGGCGAGGACGCCCGAGGGAGACGTCGCACAAGAGGGCCGCGCCCGCGCCGTCAAACGGCACCTCGGTGATGCGGAGGCCCGTGACGGCGGTCCGCAAGGCCTGGACGTCGGGGTCAGCGGCCTGGTCCGCTGCCATCCGGGCATAGTCGATGCCGAGGTGGACTGCGTGGGCGACGGCCCGGGAAAGGCAATCCGCCACCGGGTTGTCCTTCCCCGCGACGTGCTGGATGTCCGTCGTGTACTCGGACACGGCCGAGAGGTGACGCTGCTGCCGGGCCGACCACGGCTCGGTGACTTTGCCCATCGCAAAGATCAGCGGCTTGTGGTCGACGAAGGCAGTGAACGCCCGGCCCTCGAGCAGATGGCGGAAGTGCATGACCGCCAAGTGAAGTCCGAGCAACTCGCGGTCGAAGGTACTGTAACGGCGTTCGGGCGGGCGAAGCTGCCGGCTAAAGAACGCCAGCGGTTGCCAAGCTCCACGCACCCATTGCTCATGCACTGCGCCCACCGCGTAGTCCGAGGCATCGGTGGTGAGGGCGATCGGTGCATCGGGCGCCGGGTGCGCGAGCATGGTGGCGTTAGCCAAGGCGAGCTTCGCGCCCGTGAACGCCGTGTCCATCTGCTCGGTCCAGGTAACGTCGCCTTTGCCCGGCTTACCTCGGAGAGCTTCGTGCAGGGGGCGCAGGAGCTGGGCGATACGGGGCAGGAACCGATGGTAAAAGTTCACCATGCCCAGGAACTCCTGCAGCCCTCTGATCGTGCGGGGGCGCGGAAACCCCTTCACCGCCTCCACCTTGGCCGGTAGGGGGACGGCTCCGTGCCTGGTGACACGGTGCCCCAGAAAATCGATTGTGGCGGCGCCGAACCGGCACTTTGCGGGGTTCACAATCAGGCCATGCTGGCCCAGGCGTTCGAAGAGCGTGCGGAGGTGGCGTAGGTGCTCTTCGCGGGACGCGCTGGCGACGAGGATATCGTCCAGGTAAACGTAGACAAAATCCAAGTCGCGCAGGACGCTGTCCATCAGTCGCTGGAACGCCTGAGCCGCATTCTTCAGACCGAAGGGCATGCGCAAGAACTCGAAGAGTCCGAATGGCGTGATGACCGCCGTCTTCGGGACGTCCTCCGGCCTGACGGGGACCTGATGGTAGCCGCGTATGAGGTCCACCTTCGAGAAGAAGGACCTGCCCGCCAAACGGGCGGAAAAGTCCTGAATGTGGGGGACGGGGTAGCGGTCGGGAGTCGTGGCGTCATTGAGACGGCGATAGTCCCCGCACGGTCGCCATCCCCCGCCGGGCTTCGGCACGATGTGCAGCGGCGACGCCCAAGCGCTCTCTGAGCGCCGAACGATGCCGAGTCGCTCCAGGGTAGCGAACTCCGCTTTTGCCACCGCCAGCTTCGTCAGCTCGAGGCGGCGTGCCCGGGCGTAGACCGGTGGCCCGACGGTGGGGATGTGATGGGCCACCCCGTGCTTGACGGCCCCCGCCGAGAAGGTGGGCCGCGTGAGGGCCGGGAAGCCGGCGAGGAGGCGGGTGAATGCGTCCGCTGCCGGAAGCGTACAGACCAACGTGGCCGGAACCGAATCGTTCGGCAAGCCGCTTGGCAAGCCGCTCGTTGAGCTGGGCAACGCACAAGCGAGCGAGCTGAACGTCTCGGCCTGGACAAGCCGTCTGCGCTTGACGTCGACCAGGAGCCCATTAGCGCACAGGAAGTCCGCGCCAAGCAGTGCCATGGGCACGTCGGCGGTGACGAACGTCCATCGGAAAACCTGCCCTCCAAACCGCAGAGAGAGGCAGCGTTTTCCGTACGTACGGATGGGCGTCCCGTTCGCGGCAAGCAGCGCGGGGCCCCCACCCGCGGCGTGCTTGTCTGACGTGCCGGCGGGAATGACACTCACCTGCGCTCCCATGTCGCACAGGTAACGGCGCCTGGAGAAGGTGTCCGTTATGAACAGCAGGCTGTTCGAATGGCCGGCGCTCATCGCCACTATTGAGCGCCGGCCCGGGCGTTTCCCGACCCGTTGAAGGAGCACGGCGGATGACACCGCCGAGCTTCGTGGCCGAACTTGGCGTGGAACCAGCACCAGGTGGTGGAGCTGGAGGAGCGCGGCTGGCTCCGCCAGGCCGGTGGAGTTGGCGGGTTTCCCCGCGGTGGCGGTTTTCGCCGCGGCGGTGGGCGGGGCGTGGCGGCGTTCACGAGGTGCATATCAGCATGCTGCTGAACATCAGCGTGCTGTAGAAGCTGATGCTGTGGAACATGCTGCTGAACATCAGCGTCGAGGGCCGTGACGGCCACGCCGACGCTCGCCCGCATGTCCGAAGCGGCGAAGTACCTGTCCGCCTCGGCCGCCAATGCTCGGGGTTCCGTTAGCTCGGTCCCGGCCAACGCGAGGCGGACCTGCGCTGGAAGTTGGCGCCGGAAAAGCGCCCGGAATAGCGAACCGGGGGCTTCGTCGCCCAACAGTGACAGCATATGGTCCATTCGGACCGACGGGCGCGTCTCACCGAGCTCGGGGAGATCCAGGAGGCGGTCGGCCCGTGCGTCGTCCGTAAGGCCGAACGTGGCTAGGAGTAGCCGCTTGAGTGCCTCGTACTTGTGGCCGTTCGGTGGGTGGCGAAGGACGGACACAACTCGAGCGGCCGTGCCGGGCCCGAGGGAGGCGACGACGTGGCAATAGCGCGTGTCATCGCCGGTGAGGCGCCGAAGCTGAAATTGGGCTTCGGCCTGGACGAACCAGACTTCGGCCTGAGCCTCCCAAAATTCCGGAAGTTTGACGAAGTCGGCCATGGCGATGGCGTCGCGTGTGGAAGGATCGCTCCAGCAGATCCAACGTCGAGGGTCACCAGTAAAGCGCGGCGTTACGCGCGCTGCTTGTGAGCAAGGAGGAAGCGGACAAGCGGTAACATATAAACGTCTTTATTGTAAGACTACACTGTAACACTGTACTGTCCCGGGCTGGGCGCCCGGTGTATATCATGAGGCCACGCCTACCCCTGGTGCGTGGCCACCGCCCACTTGGTGCGCGGAATGATGTCACCACGCCAGTGGGCTTTTGTGTCCGCCACACAGACATACATACACACAGAGATTACTGGAATTATAGATAGATAATATGTCTATGAAAACCTTATACAGTATAATCGAAAATACTTGGCCAATTTACATACGTGATCTCCATGCACGACTAAACCTCTGGACAAAACACGTTGAAAAGTGGTGATTGTGCTCTGGGTGTGTATGAGAACGAACTTAAAAACCAATGTTTTCAGGGTTTTTTTAGGCTTTTGCGTTAAAACAAATATGGCGGCCGAACCAAGTGACCAATGACGTCATCATTATGACCAATGACGTCATCATTATGACTAACAACTCCACATGGATGTGCTGGAGGCATACGCTACATGGATGTGCTGGAGGCATACTCTATATGGATGTGCTGGAGGCATACTCTATATGGATGTGCTGGAGGCATACTGCTGGAGGCATACTCTATATGGATGTGCTGGAGGCATACTCTATATGGATGTGCTGGAGGCATACTCTATATGGATGTGCTGGAGGCATACTCTATATGGATGTGCTGGAGGCATACTCTATATGGATGGGCTGGAGGCATACTCTGTCAAAGCGCTATAAAAAAATTAATGAATTATTATCATTATATTTTTTTTCTCCACTAATTTATCCCGAGATGACGCTCAATAATTTCATCTTAATCGGATGAGTTTGTACTTGTAGAATTATACTGTCATAATGGAGGCACCAATGACATCATCTATTTTATTCCCCATGGAGAGCTCTTTACAATGAGCCATGTCTCAATTTTTTCTATTCAGCGCTTTCGGAGATATAGAGGTGCAAAGTTTTTTGGTTTTTCCAAGATGGCGCCCATACCACGTGACCTAAGACGTCATAATTATTTTAAAAAATTATACAGGTGGAGTTGCACCTATGGTGAAAATTTCCCACCTATCGGACCAACGGTTGCAGAGAAAATCATATTTATTCTGTGCGGAAAAATAAACAAACAAACAGATAAAATCACTCACAGAGCGACACTTGGCAAAACAGAACAAAGTGGAATGGCACTCAGTAGAGCATCCTTTTAACCTCAAACATAGTTGTTGGTTGAATTCGGTTGGCTGATATGAAAATCCTATTCAAATTTCAAGTCAATCAAATGAAAATTGAGGCTTTTAGAAATTTGAAAAAAGCGGTTGTCCTTGGGCCTATGTTGACCTTTTGGCCTATGCTGATCTCAAAAATAGTTGTTGGTTGAATTCAGTTCACTGGTGTGTATATCCCATTCAAATTTCAAGTGAATCATATGAAAATTGAGTATTTTAGAAATTTGAAATTGTTGACTTTTGGCCTATGTTTCTCTTTTGGCCTATGGTGATTTCAAAAATAGTTGGTGGTGGAACTCAGTTCGCTGATATGTCCCAGCCCCCCCAGCTCTCTTTGGGCTCTGTCCCCCAAATATTCCTACAGGTCGCACAAGATCTGCCTGCAACCCTCTTATGGTTAAACTGCCAAAATCAAGACTCTCTGCTCACCTTCACTCCTTTATTCCTCTTTTCTCCCCCCTCTGGAACAAACTCCCTCACTCTCTTCAATCCCACTCCACCCTCCAGGTCTTTAAAACAGCTGTTCACCACCATCTCTTATCTTCCCCCATCCAAAACCTTGATCTTTTCTACCCCCGCTAATTTCGGTCCCCTTGTGTTTTGTACCTCTCCCCCCCCCCTTCCCACGACTCCTCCCCCAAGCCCTCTCCCTCCCACACTTCTCCCTGCTCTCAAATGTTGTGTTTGTGTGTTTGTGTGCTTCCCCTTCTCTCCTCATCTTGTCTTCCGCTCCCTCTTTTTATATATTTTGTTTGTCTGGTTGATTTGTTTGTGAAATAAATGTTAGCTCTTTCACAAGCCTCGATTCAGTATACAAAAAAAAAAAAAAAAAATTGAGGATTTTAGAAATTCCAAAAAAAGTGGTTGACCTTTGGCCTACGTTGACCTTTTGGCCTACGCTGATCTCAAAAATAGTGGGTGGTTGAATTCAGTTAGCCGATATGTAAATCCCAGTCAAGGTAAATCCGCAATATCCCAGTCAAGGTAATCAGGGTATCCCCGACCATCAAACTAAATGTTCGCCATAGTTCACAGATGTTCGATGAGCGTTGTGTCAGGTCAGATTTTTCGATTCAAACAGACATTCTGACACCATGCAACAAGATGGCGGCACCGGAAAGGGTTTAATTATGCAAGTCACATGACATCCTGCAGTGCCGCGCAGAGCAGAAACGAATAATATTATTAAACACACATTACATTTTTTTCCCTCTAATTCTTCTTCCTCTGTGTTTTTCTTCGTATTTTCTTCCTCATAATATTTGGCCCCTCACTTCTTTTTTTTCCGTTCTCCAATTTTCCTCAGCGCCATCTTGGCGGGCCATTCCATCGCCGACGTCGTACGGGTGACGGTGAATCAACCCATCAGGCGGACTTCTGAGATTAAAACGTCGGCGAATCAACATCGTGAGAAAATCTTTCATTTGTTGTCGATCGACGTTAATCTTGAGCAGTCCGTCACTTTTCCTCGTTTCGTTTGACGTTGGTGTGAACGTTTCTGTGAGGAATTCGGTTTTTCTTCTTCAAACCCGTTTGTTTTCATGCAATGTTTAACGATCCCACTGGTATAAATGTAAAAGATTCTCATTTTTATTTTGTCTCAATATCGCGATCTCACTCACGATTGTTCGCCATTTTGTGAGTGGAATCGAAATTTCTGGCAAGCGGCCTTGCTTGCTTAAATTGGTATTTCCTTTGCTAGTTTCCCCTCAGATACTTTGTAGTTCTTTTCGTTTTAGTTTATTCCTCGGTGTTTTTATAAAGTTTTATGTGATATGTAAGAAATCCCATCGTTTACCGAATATACGACCGTTCTTTGTCGCTGTTGCGCAGTTTCCCGCCACTGCGGAAAATCGCCGTTCTTATGCTGATTTACTTAGGCCTACTTGGATTTACTTGGATGAAGTAAATTTGGATTTACTCTTAATTTAAAGATTTAATCTTTGGCCGTTTTTAAATCTCCAAATAATCGCACGCATTCCTATTTTTTGTTTATATATTTTGTATATGAATAAGATGACAGAAATGCAAAATAGAAATTGTAAAAAAAAATAATCTGTCATTTAGATTCTTCACTGTGGTATTTGTAATGTTTTGCCCAACCTCTCCTCTCCACCCTCCTCCCCGACAAGGTCGGAGATAGGGGGGAGGGAGGGGCGGCGACGGGTGGGGGGGAGGGAGGGGGCGGCGACGGGTGGTGGGGGGGGAGGGAGGGGCGGCGACGGGTGGGAGGGAGGGGCGGAGACGGGTGCGAGGGAGGGGGGGCGGAGACGGGTGGAGGGAGGGGCGGAGACGGGTGGGAGGGAAGGGGCGGAGAACGGGTGGGAGGGAGGGGCGGAGACGGGTTGGAGGGAGGGGCGGAGACGGGTTGGAGGGAGGGGCGGAGACGGGTGGGGGGGATGGGGCGGAGACGGGTGGGAGGGAGGGGCGGAGACGGGTGGGATGGGAGGGGCGGAGACGGGTGGGGGGATGGGGCGGAGACGGGTTGGAGGGAGGGGCGGAGACGGGGTGGGAGGGAGGGGGCGGAGACGGGTGGGAGGGAGGGGCGGAGACGGGTGGGGAGGGAGGGGCGGGAGACGGGTGGGGGGGATGGGGCGGAGACGGGGTGGGGGGATGGGGCGGAGACGGGTGGGGGGATGGGGCGGAGACGGGTTGGAGGGAGGGGGCGGAGACGGGTGGGGGGGATGGGGCGGAGACGGGTGGGGGGGAGGGGGCGGAGACGGGTGGGAGGGAGGGGCGGAGACGGGGGGAGGGAGGGGCGGATACGGGTGGGGGATGGGGCGGATACGGTGTGGGAGGGAGGGGCGGATACGGGTGGGAGGGAGGGGCGGATACGGGTGGGAGGGAGTCCCCGGCTACGGGTGGGAGGGAGGGGCGGATACGGGTGGGGGGGATGGGGCGGATACGGGTGGTGAGGGAGGTGCGGGAGACGGGTGGGGGGAGGGGGCGGAGACGGGTGGGGGTGAGGGGGCGGAGACGGGTGGGGGGATGGGGCGGAGACGGGTGGGGGGAGGGGCGGAGACGGGTGGGGGGAGGGGCGGAGACGGGTGGGGGGAGGGGCGGAGACGGGTGGAGAGAGGGGGAGGAGACGGGTGGGAGGGAGGGGAGGAGACGGGTGGGGAGGGAGGGGGCGGGAGACGGGTGGGAGGGAGTGGGGCGGAGACGGGTGGGAGGGACGGGGCGGAGATGGGGATGGGAGGGGCGGGGACGGGTGGGATGGAGGGGGCGGAGACGGGTGGGAGGATGGGGCGGATACGGGTGGGGGGATGGGGCGATACGGGTGGGAGGGAGGGGCGGATACGGGTGGGGGGATGGGGCGGGATACGGGTGGGTGGATGGGGCGGATACGGGGGGTGGGATGGGGCGGATACGGGTGGGTAGATGGGGCGGATACGGGGGGGTGGGATGGGGCGGATACGGGTTGGGGGATGGGGCGGATACGGGTGGGGGGGACGGGGCAGAGACGGGGGGGGGGGGGAGGTAATGGGGCGGAGACGGGTGGGGGGATGGGGCCGGAGACGGGTGGGGGGGATGGGGCGGAGACGGGTGGGGGGGGATGGGGCAGAGACGGGTGGGGGCATGGGGCGGATACGGGTGGGGGGGCATGGGGGCGGATACGGGGTGGGGGCATGGGGGCGGGATTATAACGGGTGGGGGCATGGGGCGGTTACGGGTGGGGGTGGGAGGGCGGAGACGGGTTTGGGGGGGAGGGGGCGGGGAGGGGTTGGGGGGAGGGGGCGAGACGGGGTGGGGGGGGGGTGGGTGGAGGGGAAGTGGACATTAAAAATTGAGCTCTGTCCCGATCGACCAGCCAATCATCCGTCCATTGACTTTTGTGTTCGTGATATTTCAAAAAACCGTTGAACATTTCGCTTTCCACGAGTGGCCCTGGTGGTCCCTCAGTCCAAGTTTCATTGGTCCAAATTTGCTTGCTGTACTGCTTGAGCCTTTATTACCAACCAATCCCCCAGATGTTCTAGGGCCAGGGCGGGAGGGATCGGGGCAATCTCTTCACTTCCATGGTGACAGACAGCTTAGAGACTCAGTGGACTTCAAAATAATTTAATACTTTATTACCCTCGCCTGAAGAGAGGGTATTGCATTTGTGTCTGTTTTTTTGATCCACACAGAATAAATATGATTTTCTCTGGAACCGTTGGTCTGATTGACAGGAAATTTTCACCATCGGTGCAACTCCAGCTGTAGAATTTTAAAATTAGAATTATGACGTCATAGGTCACGTTGTATGGGCGCCATCTTGGAAAAACCGAAAAACATTGCACCTCTATATCTCCCAAAGTGCTGCATAGAAAAAATTGGGACATTGCTCATTGTACAGAACTCTTCATGGGGAATAAAATATGTTAATGATGATGTCATAAGTGCCTCCATTATGACGTCATAATTCGACAAGTACAAAACTTCATCCAATCAAGATGAAATTTCTTGAGCGGCATCTAGGGATAAACTCGTGGAGAAAAAATAAATTATGACGTCATCGGTCACGTGGTCGGCCGCCATTTTTTTTAACACAAAAGCCTTAAAACCACGGCAAACACATCCTGGCGAGGGTCTGCAATCTCTGATTGCTCTTTCTAGTTTTCTAACTGGTATCTCCACCCAGGTCATACTATCCTCTTTAACTAAAGTATCAAACAAGCCCGGCTACGCCGCTGTTGGACTTTCGGTCTTGTTTAATTTGTTTTTTGAAATTATCCCTAAACAAGGGTGAAAGCTACTCAAGGTTTTTGGGTTGTATATAGTACAGTACTCGTATCGGTAATCGGCACTCACACTGACTCCAATCGGCTGATGCTGATTCCCGAAAAATTGCTGATATCGGCCTGTGCTGATTACCGATATCGGCCCAGTGCTAATTAGGTTATTGCACTGAAATAACCTCAGAGTGGGTCCCAGTGTCCATCCCGAACTCCGTTTGTAAGTACGTCAGTTAACATTTGACTAAAACATCTCACAAACCACCGAACGATTATGGACAAAATTTGGTATGATGCATCAGGACAACAAGGTCTCAAGGGGTTGTGCCTTTTTTTTTTCTTTTTTTTTGTATACAGAATCGAGGCTCGTGAAAGAGCTAACATTTATTTCACAAACAAATCAACCAGACAAACAAAATATATAAAAAGAGGGAGCGGAAGACAAGATGGGGAGAGAAGGGGAAGCACACAAACACAACATTTGAGAGCTGGGAGATGTGTGGGAGGGAGAGGGCTTGGGGGGAGGAGGTGGGAGAAGTAACTCCCATCCAGATTCTCCCATCCAGATGTGCTTCCGATGCGGGGATGAAACGGGGGTTTGCCCCAAATATTGGTATTTCATTCAAAAATCTTCTCATAAACCTGCAGATAGACACAGACCAAACCTATCATGAGTCATCTGGACAATGCCCTAATCTAGAGGTGTGCTCCTCATGGCCGTATCTCCCTCGAAAAGGGGGCCACCGGCCCCATTCCCGAATCCATCATTTTCACTAAAACATCTCCACAACTACAAGAGTGATACGGACCAAATTTGGTGCAATGCATCAGAACAGTCAGGTCTCATGGAGTTGTGCTTCCTATCCGGATACGCCCATTTAAAGGAGATAAAAGGGGGTTTAGCCTCAGTCAGGTAATTTATTTGAAAATCTTCTCAGAAACCGTTGCGAAATAACCATCAGTTCCCCATGGGGTTTATTTTATTAGTTACTAGCCGAAAGCACCCGGCGTTGCCCGGGTTCTTTTTGAATGAATTTATTACTATAATTCAGCTTTTACTCGTGGCCGGAGAAGATTGACTACGATAATTCAGCTCAGCTTTTAATTGCGAAATGGGCCAAGCCCGGCCGATGCCGCCTCGACCGGCCTCGCCACCTTGCCTATAACCTTCCCGGGGCCCGTCCCGACATTTTTGGTTCTTTTTGAATGAATTTACTACCATAATTCAGCTTTTACTCGCGGCCGTAGAAGATTGACTACTATAATTCAGCTCAGCTTTTAATTGCGAAATGGGCCCGGCCCGGCTGAAACGGCCTCGACCGGTCTCGCCACCTCGCCTAAAACCTTCCCGGGGCCCGTCCCGACTTTTTTTTGTCTTAGAGGTTTCCTCCTATCTTTCACCGTTCAGGAGATTAGCTTGCGCAGACAAACAAACAAAAACTTTCTTTTGTATATATAATAAATAAATAATATATCTATCTATAATTCCAGTAATCTCTGTGTGTATGTGTGTGTGTATGTGTGTGTGTATGTGTGTGTGTCGTTTGTCTGTGACCGCTGTTTCTCGACAACCACGGGTCCGATATACTTGAAACTTGCCAGGTATATTGCTGGGGACCTGAGGATGTGCCTTTTCAAGGTTTCATATTAATCGGAGAAGTAGTTACGGAGCTATGGCGATTTATTTACCCGTACTCACAAGCCGTTCGCTTTGGCTTTGCGAATCGACCAAACCATTTCATGTAAATAGAGGGGGGGGGGGGGTTCTACCGTACTCGCAAGCCGTTCGCTTTGGCTTTGCGAATGGACCAAACCATTTCATGTAAATAGAGGGGGGGGATTGTCACCGTACTCGCAAGCCGTTCGCTTTGGCTTTGCGAATGGACCAAACCATTTCATGTAAATAGAGGGGGGGGATATAATTTTAGATATATATATAGTACGGGCATGCCCTAGTATATATAATAGATAGAAGATAGAAGATAGATTATAACAATTTTATAATGAATACTGTGTACGTATGCAATTATTTTTTCCTATCAAAGTTAAATGGAGTCTAGTTTTGTTCATTCAACCATCTATGATTAACTTTGCACCATCGGTATAGCGGCTGAATTCAGTGTCATTGTCTCAAGCAGAACGCTCACTCATTTTTCATAAATAAGAGAAGAACTCACCTCAAATGCATCCTTTGTTTGTTTTGAAAGTTGCAACTGGTGCTCATAATCTCTTTTACTGCCACAGATCACTTTTGTGAATCCAGCAATCTACTGTTTTGTTCATGACATGGAGCACTGTCATGAGTTCACGGATCATTCTGCAGTTGTTACGGATATGGAGAAAACCCAGTCTGGAGACTTTATTCCTTCTTCCAGCATCCTAGGTTCTGTCTCCAGGCTTCTTGATGACAGTGACAACACCATGGAAGATAGATTTTGTGAACGGTAATAGAGCAGCATCAAAATACAAACGTATTGCTCTTAAGCAACTGGGTTTTCTTTTTTGTAATAATACTGTTATTGTATAAGTTGTTTAGTCATGATTACACTTTCTTTTTGAGTAAAGGGTTTGTTGTACTCGTGCTTTCATTTTGGGTAAGATGATTGTCATACATTTATAGCAACATCTGCAGCAAGTGCAAGCTCGGTGACACAAATTTAATTGGCAAAACATTATCTTATTGTCTGAACTGCCTTAATCTTGGTTTATAATTTCAATCAAACCATGTATTTTTATTCACTGAAAGAATGTTGGGTAATTGTCGAATAATTTATTACCTCCGCCACCAAAGGTGGATGGAGCTTATGTTTTTACTCCTGTCTGTCTGTTTTTATTAAGTAACATTGACTTTTCATGTTCTTATTTTCAGCAATGAACGTGCTGGCTTGCAAGATGCTTCTTTGATTTTGGACAAAAAAAGTGGCAAGGAAGCAAACTTTCAAAGCTGCAATGGTAATGATACGAGTACCAAGGCTTCTTTTGAAGATATTTATGAAGAAAAAGAAATTCAGGGAAAGCCACACGTTACGTTTTCTAATAATTCTGAAATGTGGAAACCAAATTTGACATGGGCACCTTTGCTTTGTACACAGCCTCCTGTTGTTAATCAGTCCAACGAGTCAAATAATCTGTTTCCATATCTTGATTATGGCAATGTGTCGAGACCATTTTTCGAAAAATCTGAAAACAATTGCTCATTTGAAGAATACAATGAAAACGAGGACCTGTATTCAAATGAGGCTTGTAGTAACCCTGAAAGGAAAATTACATCTGGATGGCAAGGGTATGGATGCAGTTCAAGCCCTCGGGAAATACGTCATGGTTCCGATAAAACTTTCTTCCAACCAGCGCACTCCTTTAGCAGTGTTCGTTGTGCAGATGAGAGTAAAGAAGCAAACCGACTCTCTTCCTTTTCTAGTAGAGATAATTTTGATGCTTGTTTTCCTCAAAATGATATGAGTTTTGGAAATAGGACAGAGGAAGAAGAAGCTTCCAAATCATTTGGAAATACTCCTGCATGGAACTCTTTCCTTGCAGTTGGTCATCAGAGGAAAGAAGAAAAATATAGTAACAAACTTGAAAGGCAATTGCCTTTTCAAAAAGAGAGCAATGAAAACGGCATGTTTCCGCTCATGCAACCAGAGATTGCATCTGCACTTCAAATGTATCATGAAGATTATTCAGAACCTTCGAAGATGCAATCTGCCCAAAGTACGACTTTCCCAACGGCTCAGCATTGTGCAGGAACTTTCAGTTCGCTTTGTGACCAAAATAGAATGTTTACTCCCCAAAACAGCATTTCTCATTATGGTACAAATGTTACCTTTCCCAGTGCCTCGTCTTGTTTGTCCAACAGTCCATGTACTTCTGAAAACATTGTCGACATTAAGAACAATATCTGTGATGAACACCCTCATCTTAAGAAAATCGATCAGCCGTCTTTGGATGATGCTTTGGGCTTGACAAATGCAGCTCGTTGGGAATGTTCTGCAACCTCTCCAGCATTTCCTGCCCAACCAGACAATTATGAAGTTGAAAGTGATGGATTAGCATTAGCTGGTGGGTATGCCTGGCTAGGTTTAACACCTTCAGCACAGGGCCAACATATGAACTATCAAGCAAGCCAGGTTCAACCATGTCCACCATGCTACAGCAAAAACATGAGCTATAACATTGATGCTGCACAAGGGCACATGGATTGGCATGCTCCCATCTCACCAGAATCTTGCCCCAGAAACCAACTGCTTTCAGCAGATAAGTCTACCACTTCCCACAAAGCAGACAACCAGTATCCACATTCTCAACTGTACACTAGGCCTGAGGTAAAAGTTAAACCCTCTCAATGCAGTGTCATTTTGCCTGATGCCAGAGCTGTTTATTGCCCGGGTTTGCCCGAAACACAATTCAGCCTCTTCTCAGCTTCTCCTTTTGGCAACCCTCAAAATTACTATCTCCATGGACCCCCACCACATTCTGGACCATTTGTCACTACTAATATGATGGCCTCGAATTGTTATTTTTCTTTTATGCCAAGAAAACATCCTAAGGGGGGCGTTGAAGTCCCTACGTATCTACATCTTCTGTTGGATTCCTGCTACGAACAGTGGAAGTTATTGGAGAAAGAACGGAAAAAGGTTATTACTGCATACTCACCACATGCACCTTTGCATTTTGGCACATACATAATTGAACTACATTACTTCAGTACAATGGTTGGACCTTTAGTAACGATTATTACTCGGAGCAACTGTAGCGAAATGCGGAGTTATGCAATTGGTTCACTTCAGTTGGTCTGTCCATCTGTCCATCCATCTGCAAACATCAGTTTGTGATTGAGGAACAACTTAATTTCATTTGAATGTTATATTTTGAAGCAAAATCAGAACATGAATCTGAAAACAGGCTTGGAGCTTAGCGGCTCTTAATTACTCCCGAGAGCACATGCGAGGTGCTGAGTTTGAGCTTCTGTGATGCCGTTGAAATAACTCCAGGTGGGTCGACTCAGCCTGTAATCCTTCCGAGGTTGGAAAATGAGTACCAGATTATTGGTAACGTGGCAATGCATCAGCGGCACAGCTGTGCTTCCAGAAAATGATGCAGCCAAGCATCCACAGGCTGCATAACTAGCCACCACCACACAAGTTATAACAGGCAGTCTGGTCAAATTAAAAATTTCCTGCCATTATGTGTGCAGGGGCACTCATGTGCATCAGAAGCATAGTCACAACTCAGTAATGCTGCAACCAGCAGGCCGGGTTTGTAATTAATCTTGTTCAAATATGCATTCGCCAATGATGAACAACACTTATTTTGCATTTATGTTGGGCCACAGACTTGCAGAGGCACTCATATGTTGATAGTGGTTTTCTGGGTGTTAAACAATGTGGAATCTTGTTAATATCCCTGTTGAGTGTTCAGTCTAATATGCATTGGGAATTTGTCTCCACGGTTTAATATCTATGCCAGAGTATCCTTTTAAAAATCATTAAAGCTTTGGTAAAACATATACCGTACAGAAAATAAACAATTTTTCACATAATTGCAATAAATATTTTGCATTGACTTCAGAACCTATCGTAAATGGACTAGATATAAGCATAATAACACGTCTGTTGGCCGCACTGCTGCTGTCTTCTGGTGGTTCATTGAGTAACCACCTTTGGCTCTCCACCTCTCTAACCCTGCCCCAGTGAAACATCGAAGGGATTTTTTTTTTTTTTTTTTTTTTTTTGTATACAAGATTGAGGCTCGTGAAAGAGCGAACATTAATAATAGTGGGGGGGCCAATGTAGCAGATTGAAATGCCCGGTGAAATTGCTTGTTAATTTTTGGACACTGGTTGGGCTGTCTTTAGGGATGATATAAGTTCTAGAAAAAATATGTCTCCAATTGTTTCAAGTTCTTTATGGCGGCCATTTTGGATTTTCAAAATGGCGGATGTCGAAAACGTAAAATTCCATTATCTTGGCTTCTAAATGACCTAGAGTTTCGATTCTGGTGTCCAGTTGTACATTTTTGGGGATAGAGAATTGAATGAAACCTTCTTTAATAACCTACAAGGGATAAAAATAGGTTTTTATGGCACAGCCGAACCAGTGTCCAAAATCTAACTTAATGCACATCTATCTTAATTGTTATTTGTTATTTGTATGTTCCAGATTCGTGACCCTGAGCTATGATGGAGCCAAAAAGCAAGAAAACCAAGAAAGAAACTGATTTCACACTTTGCATTCAGTGCCAGGATCCCCAAGGTGCACTAGTGACTGAGCCAGCACTGGGCTCATATGCAAAGTTTCTCCAGTTCATCCAGGAGAGGGCACGATATGGTGATGCCGACTTCAAACAGATCAGCGAACGATTAAGCTGTTTCACTGCCACTGACTTGAGGAACAATAAAGCAAAGTGGCACCGGGCATGTTATGGATCTACATGCAACACTGCTCACCTGGAGCGTGCTCGAGTTCGCCACCAGAAAGCCTGCGAACATGGCGACACCCAGCATCTTCATAAGAGGTGTGGACGTCCTTCTTCTGCACCTGCCGCTGCAAGTACCTCAGGTTCTACGCAAGACGAGACTCTTCGCTTCACACGTTCATCATCAACTCCATTCAACAGAGACCTTTGTTTCTTCTGTCAAGAGGTCACTAAGGAAAGTGTACATGTTGTATGCACGTTCAACGCAGGTAAACAGCTGAAGAAAGCTGTTGAAGAAGGCAGCAACCACAAGTGGAAAGTTCAGCTGAGTGCTGCCATCAGTGCACATGATGCTCATGCGATCGACGTCAAGTATCATCTCCCATGCTGGGTGCAGAATGTCCAACGTGCTCCCAAGAGTGGGACATCAAGTGATGACAAAGAACACATACTGCAAGAAACTAATGTTATCAAAATAGCCGCAGACATTGAGTTTGTCAGCCTTGTTCGCTCTCTACTCCAAGCTGGTGAAATTCTCAACATGTCTGACCTGAAGTCGGTTTACTCCAGGATTCTTGACAATAATGGTGTGCACAATGTCCCATCACCTACTACCCAAGGCATGAAGGAGAAAATCAACTCTCACATTGATGACGTTCACTTCATGAAACCAAAACGTCGAAACGAGTCAGACTGTGTATTCTCCACTGCCGTGCGTGATGCAGCTGTCGAAGATGCAATGACGAAGACAAATGAAAAAAACATCGAACAACTGTTTGAGAGTGCCTCTGTTCTCCGCAGTGCCATTGCTTGTCAGAACAAGCACCCATGGCAATTTGAAGGAGAAATGAACACTGATGATGCTGAAAAGCATGTACCCAAAGTACTCTATGCTTTCCTCCGCTGGCTACTGGAAGGACCAGCCACGAGCATTGAGCCAGAGACTATGCGCTCAGCCACTATTCATCGAGATGTTATAACCATCAGTCAGAACATCATGTACGGCTACAAGTCAAAACGCCAAGTCACGTACAAGCCCAAAGAGCCAGATGCACCATTCCGCCATCGCTTAGAATGGCCACAGCAGCTTGCCGTTGCCATTGTAGTCCATCAGTCCACCAGAAACAAGAAGCTTCTGGATTTCCTGCATGGGTTCGGTCTGTCTGTTGATTATAGTCGGATCTTGCGGTTGGAGACACAGCTGGCCAACTCAGTCATAGAGTCTACGACAGAACAGGGTGTATACTTTCCAAGAACCATGCGCATAGGGACGTTTGTCTTCTTTGCAGTGGACAACAGTGACTTCAATGAAGACACACCTGATGGGAAGCGGACACTCCATGCTACAGCCTGGGCACTCTACCAACGACGGGAACATGCACCCTCCACAGATGAACATAGAACACTGACACTACATGACCGAAAGGCCAGACACCGCTCACTCAAGGTTCTGACTGCTCCAGACTTTGTTCCTTGCCAAGCACCAAACAAACAATCTGCCACAGGTACCACGTATAGCTTCAAGACACGGTCAAACCCAGATGTCACCAAGCCGTACTCTGCGACGGACACAGTGTGGCTACTTTCACGCACAATCATGCGAACAGCTGAAGCTGAGGACGTACAAGACGACATCATCCCACCAGATGACCAGCTGCAAGCTGCAGAACCCCAGCATGCTGACCCTGTTGGGTCACTCGTCCACGATCCAAAACAACCACCTGGCAGTAGGATCAAGCATCACGATATCCCAACTTGGACAGCCTACAACTCACTGCTCTCCTCTTCGAAGCCTCTGACAGAGGTCAACGCCCTGCCATTGGTAGCAGCACCAGCCCATGAATGGCAAACACTGATAACAGTCTTGAAACAGACACAGCAAATCAACTGCATGGTCATGGGTCCCGATAGGAAGACAGTGATCACCTTAGACATGGCCCTGTATGAGCGAGCCAAACAGCTGGAGATGACCAGAGATGACTGCAAAGGCAAGTGGGTACTGCGACTAGGGGAGATGCACACTGTGATGGCTGCACTGAGGGCTGCTGGGAATGCCATAGAGGACAGTGGTCAGTGGTCTTGACGAGGCTTGGTCTGAGGCTGATATCTATGGCCCAACAACGACCAGACAAATACTGGAAGCCAAGCACATGAAGAGGGCTTTGGAGGCCCACATCACCACTGTCCAAGCCCTCTTCGACCTCTATGTGGACGAATTCTTCCAAGAGCATCCCCATCTGAGGGGCCCATGTACCCAGTCAGCACAACAGGTTGCCCAGAGCTGTCATCTACACAACCGAGAGGAGATGACAAGCGCGCAGAACAACATGCTAGCTGTCCTCGAGTCAAACGAAGTCCTGGAGGCCATGGCAAAGTTTGATGAGAGGAAAGAAGCCAAGAGTCCACTGTTCAAGTTTGTGCGACGCTACATGCGGATGATAATGCTGATATACACATTCATCCGTGCCACCCGTGATGGACAATTTGAGCTTCACCTGTCTTCACTGGATGAGATGTGCATATACTTCTTTGCACATGACAAACAGAAATATGCCAGGCTGACTCCCCGGTACCTTGCAGAGATGAAGGCCCTGAAGATGACAGATCCAGGGATCTACCAAGAGTTCATGGATGGGAACTTCAGTGTCCATAAGAATGAAATCCCCTTCTGTGCTGTAGGTGTGGACCATGCACTGGAGCACATCAACAGGATCATGAAGGTGACAGGGGGTATTGTGGGCATTACCCAGAATGCCAGTGCCCGCGAAAGGTTCTTTCTGACAGCACCAGAGCTGAGTAGGCTTGCTGAAGAAGCCCGTCAGATGGCTGGCTCACAATCGGCTACACGCAAGGAGCACCACGACCTATCAACCACAGTCTGGGCTCGGCAGGAAGACAGCATTCGTCGACTGAAGAATGTGATCAGAGAGTCCATGAATCCCATGACGCATGAGGGTGAAGACCTGACGACTATCATCACCAAGGTGGTGATGCCAGCTGAAGTACAGAAGGATGTCTGCAACCAAGATGAGATTGGTCAGAAAGCGTATAACACGTTTGTTGCAGAGCGCATCAACACAAATGAAATCAACCTTTGGGCCAGAATGGGAAAGGTCAAACTGAAGATGTGGAAGAGTGCCAGGAAAGCTGTGAAGCACAAACTGGCAGACAAGGTTGTAGAGCTGAAAGACGACAGGTCACTGTTTGCGCGCATGCTGATCGTGGCCCGCTCACGACCAGAGATCAACTTGAAGGATGCCATAGGTCAATATGAATTCACCGCGCTTCCACGAACCCTCTTTGCAATGGCTGGGACACTACTACCATGCACAGACAAAAGCAAGCTCATGGGCATCCTAGAAGATCTACCCAAGAAGTCAACTGGCACTGGTCAGCAGCCAGACGACGACAATCCTGAACATACTCCACCCCCTCCCAAGAAGGTGACTGTCATAGACGGCATGGCATTAGTGCAAGCAATGGGTAAGCTACAATGGGTCAAAACATGTGCCCAGTGGGCTGGCCATTTCAATGCAACACTGGACTGCAAGACCAACGGGTATGATGAAGTCCACCTCGTGTTTGACCGATATGATCTGCCAAATTCACTGAAAGAGGCCACACGGGAGAGGCGCCAAGGTGGCAAGCCGCCCACTGCTTACCACGTTCAAGACAGCACCCCGATTGGGAAACTGACAGCAAAACAGTTCCTGTCGCACACCAACACCAAAGATGAGCTAACTGTCTATCTGGCAAAGAAAGCTCTGTGTCACTTTGAGGGGACTACCAAGGTCTTCATCGTCACTTCAAGGCAGGATGTCTTCTCCAACTGCATGGATGTACAGCATCTCCGTAGCTCCCAGGAGGAGGCTGATACGAGGATCTTTCTTCACAGTCTAGATGCCGTCCGAAGAGGTGCAACACAGCTGTACATTCAGTCACCTGATACTGATGTATTCATCCTAGCACTCCACCGGTACCATGAACTATGCAAAGACACATACTTCATCACGGGTGTGGGGAACAAGAAGAGGCAAATCTCACTGGAACCAATAGTACATGAACTTGGTGTCAGGAAGGCTGCAGCCCTACCAGGATTCCATGCATTCACGGGAGCAGACCAGACTGGTCGGTTTGCCGGCAAGGGAAAGCTCACATGTTGGCAAGCCCTCAATAGGTGCTCTGTTGAGGTGGTATCTGCGTTTCATGACCTTGGGGCCTCTGAGGAGCTGAGAGCTGACACAGAAAGTGACATTGAGGCATTTGTATGCCAGCTGTATGAGCCTCGTACTACAGTTGTGGATGTGGGCAAGCTGAGGTGGAGACTGTTTACCAAGAAACAGCTAGAGGCACAGAAGCTGCCACCAACACGGGGAGCTTTACATGAAGCCATTGCTCGTGCACATTTCCAGGCCATGGTGTGGCATCAGGCTGATGTACCGGACCCCCAGCTTCCACAACCAACAGAACATGGATGGAGAGCAGAAGGAGATCAGCTGGTGCCCATCACAACCAAGGACCCTCCAGCCCCAGCTGCCATCACACATCTAATCAAATGTAACTGCAAGAAGACCCAATGCATGTCTCACTGCTCATGCAGGTCTCAGCATCTCAACTGTTCTGAGATGTGTATGTGTGGGGCAGATGAAGAGGTGTGTGGTAACACGGGTCAGGAGCGCCCCATGGGAATCGATAACACTGATGATGAGGAGGATGGAGATCCTTCAATGTAACAATGAACACTGCCAACTAAAAATATTGCACAAAGACATTATAAGTGTACATTTGAACACTAAAGTCCAGCCTTTATGTGATTTAGAAGTGAAAATGATGGAAAAAAATATATATATGTGTTGGCATAAGTGCGTGAAAATCCAAGATGGCTGCCATAAGAACCCTTTTGATCATATGTAGGTGTATAAATGTGTGTTTATTGGATTAAGTATCCGCAAATATGTACATTTGGACACCAAAATTAACACTCTAGGTCATTTAGAAGCCAAGATAATGACAATTTCGGTTTTCAACAAACGCCATTTTGATAATCCAAAATGGCCGCTATAAAGAACTTGAAAAAAATGGAGACATTTTTTCTACAACTTCTATCATCCCTAAAGACAACCCAACCAGTGTCCACAAATTAACATTTGAATTCAACGGGAAAACATTGGCCCCCCCACTATAAGTCAAACCGACACATAAAACACAAAATAAGGGGAGCGGTAGACAAGATGGGGAGAGAGGGGGAAGGACACAAACACAACATTTGAGAGCAGGGACATCGAGAGAACTGTGGGAGGGAGAGGGCTTGGGGGAGGTGGGAGAGAGGTATAAAACATATGGGCACTGCAAGGACTTCCAGGAAAGAAGTTGGAATTTCAAAAAAGTGTATCTGGGGTGAATTAGCGGGGGTAGAAAAGATCAAGGGTTTGGATGGGGGAAGATAAGAGATGGTGGTGAACAGCTGTTTTGAAGACCTGGAGGGAGGAGTGGGATTGAAGGGAGTGGGGGAGTTTGTTCCAGATGCAGGAGAAAAGGGGAATGAAAGTGTGAAGGTGAGCAGAGAGTCTTGATTTTGGCAGTTTAACCATAAGAGGGTTGCTGGCAGATCTTGTGCGATCTGAAGGAATATTTGGGGGACAGAGCACAGAGAGAGAGAGCTGGGGGAGCAAGGCGGGAGAGGAGTCGGTAGAAGACAGAAAGACCACCAACCTGCCTGCGGTGAGTGAGTGAAAGGCCCTCGGAGTTAGCTTCATCGCAGGAGATTCCAATGATTCTAAAAGCTTTGGTTTCAACAGCGTGAAGCCGAGCGAGGTGTGAGGCAGGAGCACCGGCCCAGAGGGGGGAACAGTATACCATTGAGCTGTGGATGAAAGCCTTGTATGTGGTGAGGAGCTCAGGTGTGCCAAGGAAGGACTTCGCACGACGTTGGATGCCCAGTCGGCGACTATTAATCTTGTTGTAATTTCAAAGCTGTTGTAATTTCAAATTTTCCTATTAATCTTGCCAGCTTGGAAATGTGGTTTTCCCAAGAAAGATCATGGCAGATAGTGAGACCCAAAAGCTTGAGCGACAGAACTTCTTGGAGAGGATTGTTGAGAGAGTAGATGGGAGGGTTTTCCAGTCGATCTTTTCGGAGAGACATAGTGAGAGTGTGAGACTTGTCAGTATTGAAAGACATGTTCCACTTGTTTGACCAGTCTGTGATTTTGTCCAAGTCTGCAGAGAGTGAGGAGGCTGCAGACTGCTGATCTGAGGGATGAGGAATGGAGCGGCAGAGAGTGGAGTCATCAGCAAAGAGATAGAGAGGATTTTCCAGAGAGTCAGAGAGATCATTGATGAAGACCAGAAATAGCACAGGGCCCAGAACACTGCCTAGGGGAACTCCAGCCAGAACAGGAAGGGGAGATGAGAGAAATCCATTCAGGGCCACACGTTGACGACTACCAGAGGGGAAGTCCGCAAGCCATGCGTGGAGATTTCCATGGATACCATAGGAGGAGAGTGTGGTGAGCAGAGCTGGGTGCCAGACCGTGTCGAAGGCACGTGATATGTCAAGGGAGACGGCTCTGATTTCCTGTTTGGCATTGAGGATCTACATCCATTGTTGAGACAGCAGAAGCAACATGTCCAGAGTAGAATGACCTGGTCTGAATCCAAATTGATGATCGGAGATCAAGCCATTGGAGAAGAGGAAGGATTTGATATCCGAAGCAATGATGAATTCCATGACTTTGCTGGTAATTGGGAGCAGGCTGATTGGTCTGTAGTTGCAAGGATCTATTTTTGCACCTTTTTTGTGTAAAGCGGTAATCTTTGCTGATTTCCAAGATGCTGGCAGATGACCTTGAGCAAAAGAGAGGGTGAAAAGAACAGAGAGAGGGTGAGACAGAGCGGCAGAGCAGGATTTTAGGAACCGTGGGCTGATGCCGTCTGGTCCAGTTGCAGAATCAGAGTCGAGGTTTGACAAAAACTTCTCCACCTTGTCAGGAGAGAAGGACACAGAGTCCAGGAGCAGTTGGTTTCGACTGGGTAAGCTGGGAACAGAGAGAGATGGGTTTGGGACACAAGATTTTGAGGCAAACACAGAGTTGAGGCATTCGGCTTTGTCACGTGCGGTGTCAACTGTGTCGCCATTTGAGGTAAGGGAGGGGATGGAGGGGGAACAAACACCAGAAACGGATTTGACCAGATGCCACCAGGATTTGGAGAAAGGAGACAGGTTTGAGAGTTCATTCTTGAGTGTGGAGAGATAGTGCTTCCTGGTACTCCTGAGGGTAGACACACACTTTAGAGATCAGACATAACAGCCAGGTGGGTGTCAACATTCATAACTTACTACATATTGTGTTACAGTTAAGAATTCATTAAAGTCAATCAAAATGATCAACATGAGTGAGCGAATATTGCTTCTTTTATTTTCATTTTAATTAAACACTGCACTCATGCACACTTTCATACTCTGACATTGTGATTGCTCAGGAATACTTAAGAAGAGACCTGCATTATGAGCCACATATGTTTGTCTTCTTCATGATAATACGTGCCCACAACTATGCAAGCTGTCGCCAATTTTCAATGCACTTTTGTCAACCACTGATTATATATAGCCCCTCAGATATCTTCTGTTTTGCCTCGTGAAGAACCGCTTTTGTGGAAAACACTTTGCTTTTATGACTAAATTGTTAATTCTGTGTGCCAATTTTTTCTAGCAATCCAAACATTTAAATGTTTGTGGAAACCTTTCATACACCCGAAGACCTAACCACCTGTTTTTAATAACTCCTACACATTTATTCTAAGTGTGAACCATTTAATAATACATCAAAAGATGCTCTTGAACACGAATTTTATTGCATATTCTTTGTCTGTACTTACTACTCATCCTTTCATCTGGTAGGCCGAGGTTCAGCTTGCAGAATATTACCCAGGAAGAAACTTGTTTAACTCCAATGTTGGTCAAGGACTCCGGTTGCCACCAAACCCGACCAAGATTGATCGATTGATTGTTGACCAATTGAGAGAACAGGCCAAGGTAAACGAGAACAAGACTCTTCGACATCACAATGTCGACCGATACGCCTCCGCCCTCATTATTACATCATTATAATGCTTGTACCAAGTTTGATTTAAATCCATTCAGCTGCTCTCAAATTATCACCTTTGACCTCGCATGACCTTTGACCTCTTGACCCCAAAATTGAATCAGCTCATGTTTACATCATTATGCATACCTGTACCAAGTTTTAATTTAAATCCCTTCAGCTGTTAACAGGTTATCACATTTTTTGTTATCAGTTATATCAGTTATCACAATATCAATATCACAATATCAGTTATCACATTTGACCCCAAAATTGAATCAGTTCATGTTTACATCATTATGCATACCTGTACCATTATGCATTCATCTGTACTTGCTACTCATCCTTTCATCTGGTAGGCCGAGGTTCAGCTTGCAGAATATTACCCAGGAAGAAACTTGTGTAACTCCAATGTTGGTCAAGGACTCCGGTTGCCACCAAACCCGACCAGGATTGATCGATTGATTGTTGACCAATTGAGAGAACAGGCCAAGGTAAACTAGAACAAGACTTCGACATCACAATGTCGACCGATATGCCTCCGCCCTCATTATTACATCATTATAATGCTTGTACCAAGTTTGATTTAAATCCATTCAGCTGCTCTCAAATTATCACCTTTTACCGAGCATGACCTTTGACCTCTTGACCCCAAAATTGAATCAGTTCATGTTTACATCATTATGCATACCTGTACCAAGTTTTAATTTAAATCCCTTCAGCTGTTAACAAGTTATCACATTTTTACCTGACCTTTGGCCTTTGACCCCGGGGCCCCAAAATCTAATCAGTTAATCTTTACATCATTATACATATCTGTACCAAGTTTGAATTAGATCACTTCAGCCGTTCTCAAGTTATAGACCTATTACGGACTTTGACGTTTGCCCCCAAAATCTAACCAGTTAATCGTTACATCATTATACATATCTGTACTAAGTTTGAAATGGATCGCTTCAGCTGTTCTCAAGTTATAGACCTATTACAGACTTTGACCTCTTGACCCCAAAATCTAATCAGTTAATCTATACATCATTATACATACCTGCACCAAGTTTGAATTGGATCACTTCAGCCGTTCTCAAGTTATAGACTTATTACAGACTTTGACGTTTGCCCCCAAAATCTAACCAGTTAATCGTTACATCATTGTACATACCTGTACCAAGTTTGAATTGTATCACTTCAGCCGTTCTCAAGTTGTAGACTTATTACAGACTTTGACCTTTGACCTCTTGACCCAAAAATCTCATCAGTTCATCTTTACATCATTCTACATAATTGTACCAAATCTGGTCAGAATCCCATCACTGGTTCACAAGTTATCACGGTAACATAATTTTTACCTAACATGACCTTTGGCCTTTGACCTCATGACCCCAAAATCGAATCGGTTCATCTTTACCTCATTATACATACCTGCACCAAGTTTGACTAATATCCCTTCAGCCATTCTGAAGTTATCGTGGACTGATGACGGACAACCTGAAAACATTGTCTCTAGTGATTTCATCGGCAGGGGCATTCAAAAATCGTGACACAAAAATAGGCACCAATTCACCATATGATGCATTCCACTATTTGTACCTCTTGGCAGTTTCAAAATTTTCAGCAACAAAATAGAAACGGCTGTCTTTTGAAAAAGCATGTTGCATTCTTGATTTGTATCACCTTTTACCGATTTTAATTAATGCTCTTCATTGGAGCATTAATTTATAAACAAGAAACATTGAAAGCTGCAGAAACTGGGCAATGTATCACTGTTTTGCATGGACTTATTCTGCATGTGGCATTGTAAATCGCCAGGTGTCAAGTCTCTTTGGCAAAATGGAACAACTGTACAGCACAAACACATGTCCCATTCAGCTACAGCAACATTTGAAAGCCATTTACATGCTGCAAGCATCACGTGAAGAAGAAATTGACCATGCCAGCCGGCATCTGAAACCCAATGGTATAAATGTTATTACACACAGGGGAAAGGCAACGCCTGCTTAAACTCTTATATTTGATAAGGTTTGCCACATGTATAAGAATACTCCAATATGCTGTAGAATGGACAAGAAACCAGTCAACCATTTTGGGTGTTAAGGGGTGATGGCAGGAAGACTACAGGTGGCTCTCCTGTTCATTCATCCAATGTATGTTTCATTATGAGACTGTCGACTGTCTCCTTTGTGTGTTGGCTTATACCTTTTGTTGCTTAGTTCTTCCACGAATGGACCTTATAAACCAAAAAAATTGAAATGTGAAAGTCCCACCTCAAACTACTCTTTGTTCCATACTCATGCCATCTGACAGATGATCAGGATACAGTAATATCTCACTTCGTGCTGAAGATGCATTCCAGAAGGACACTGTGTTAAGCAAAACGATGTAAAGCAGGGTCTAATTTTCCATAGACTTGCATGTATTAATGGGGGGATGTGTTCTGATGGCGCTATAATTGTCATTACTAGGGCATGCCCGTACTATATATATGCCCGTACTATATATCTATCTAAAATTATATCCCCCCCCCTCTATTTACATGAAATGGTTTGGTCCATTCGCAACGCCAAAGCGAACGGCGAACGGCTTGCGAGTACAGTGACAATCCCCCCCCTCTATTTACATGAAATGGTTTCGTCCATTCGCAACGACCACAGAACCCCCCCCTCTATTTACATGGAATGGTTTGGTCCATTCGCAACGCCGGCACACGCGATCGTTCGCTGCTCTCTGATTGGTTGAATCGTTTTTTGGACATAGCTCGGTAAGTAATTGTCCGATTAATATGAAACCTTGAAAAGGCACATCCTCGGGTCCCCAGCAATATACCTGGCAAGTTAAAAGTATATCGGACCCGTGGTTGTCGAGAAACAGCGGTCACAGACAGACAAACGTACAAACGTACAGACAGAGATTACTGGAATTATTGTCATTATAACTTCCATTAGCATCGTTGATAGCATGATGTGGATTAATATACAGTATGTAGATGCTAAAATAATATATATCTTTAAAAAAAAATTAAACAGGTGGTAAATAAATTTGCAAAAACAAAGTCAATTTAACACTCGCCAGTCTTATCTCAAACCTAATGTCGGTCGTGTTGGTGCCACTCGAGTATCTTTGCTCCAATGTAGCATCTGTGAGGTCATTAGGAGATGCTCGGGAGAGGGAGGGGTGGTTTGGCTATCCGTGTCACCCTCCTCAAAGTTGGTGCAGGTGCAGGCCGTTTTCTCTTGAAGAATGAGTTATGCATTATCTATCTATAATTCCAGTAATCTCTGTGTGTGTGTGTGTGTGTGTGTGTGTGTGTGTGTGTGTGTGTGTGTGTGTGTGTGTGTGTGTGTGTGTGTGTGTGTGTGTGTGTGTGTGTGTGTGTGTGTGTGTGTGTGTGTGTGTGTGTGTGTGTGTGTGTGTGTGTGTGTGTGTGTGTGTGTGTGTGTGTGTGTGTGTGTGTGTGTGTGTGTGTGTGTGTGTGTGTGTGTATGCGACCGCTGTTTCTCGGCAACTACCGGTCCGATATACTTGAAACTTGCCAGGTATATTGCTGGGGACCCGAGGATGTGCCTTTTCAAGGTTTCATATTAATCGGACAAGTAGTTACCGAGCTATGGCGATTTCTTTACCAAACTCCGCAAGCCGTTCGCTTTGGACCAAACCATTGCATGTAAATAGAGGGGGGGGATTGTTACCGTACTCACAAGCCGTTCGCTTTGGACCAAACCATTTCATGTAAATAGAGGGGGGGGATTGTCACCGTACTCGCAAGCCGTTCGCTTTGGACCAAACCATTTCATGTAAATAGAGGGGGGGGATATAATTTTAGATATATATATAGTATGGGCATGCCCTAGTGAATGAGAATGAGAAGAATACAGTGCATTCAGAAAGTATTCAGACCCCTTCACTTTTTTCACATTTTGTTATGTTGCAGCCTTATGAAGAAATCGTTTGAATTCATTTTTTTCCACATCAATCTACACTCAATACCCCATGATGACAAAGAGAAAACAGGATTTTAGAAAGTTTTGCAAATTTATTAAAAAGAAAAAACTGAAATATCACATTGACATAAAAGTATTCAAACCCTTTGCTATGACACTTGAAATTTCGCTCGGTTGCCTCCCATTTCTCTTGATCATCTTTGAGATGTTTCTGCACTTTGATTGGAATCCACCTGTGGTAAATTCAATTGATTGGACATGATTTGGAAAGGCACACACCTGTCTATATAAGGTCTCACAGCTGACAATGCATATCAGAGCAAAAACCAAGCCATGAGGTCGAAGGAACTGCCTGCAGAGCTCAGAGACAGGATTGTGTCGAGGCACAGATCTGGGGAAGCCTACAAAAAATCTCTGCAGCATTGAAGGTTCCCAAGAGCACAGTGGCCTCCATAATTCTTAAATGGAAGACGTTTGGAACAACCGGGACTCTTCCTAGAGCTGGCCGCCCGGCCAAACAGCAATCGGGGGAGAAGGGCCTTGGTAAGAGAGGTGTCCAAGAACCCGATGGTCACTGGCTGAGCTCCAGAGATCCTGTGTGGAGATGGGAGAAACTTCCAGAAGGACAACCATCACTGCAACACTCCACCGTTCTGGGCTTTATGGCAGAGTGGCCAGACGGCAGCCTCTCCTCAGTGAAAGACACATGAAAGCCCACTCGGAGTTTGCAAAAAAGCACCTAAAGGACTCTGACTGTGAGAAACAAGATTCTGTGGTCTGATGAAACAAAGATTGAACTGTTTGGCCTCAATTCTAAGCATCATGTCTGGAGGAAACCAGGCACCGCTCATCACCTGCCCAATACCATCGCAACGGTGAAGCATGGTGGTGGCAGCATCATGCTGTGGGGGTGTTTTTCAGCAGCAGGGACTGGGGGACTGGTCAGGGTTGAGGGAGCAATGAACAGAGAAAAGTACAGAGATATCCTTAATGAAAACCTGAAACAGAGCGCTCAGGACCTCAGACTGGGCCGAAGGTTCACCTTCCAACAGGACAATGACCCTACGCACACAGCCAAGACAACGCAGGAGTGGCTTAGAGACAACTCTGTGAAGGTCCTTGAGTGGCCTAGCCAGAGCCCTGACTTGAACCCAATCGAACATCTCTGGAGAGACTTGAAAATGGCTGTCCACCGACGGTCCCCATCCAACCTGACAGAACTTGAGAGGATCTGCAGAGAAGAATGGCAGAAAATCCCCAAATCCAGGTGTGCAAAGCTCGTCGCGTCATACCCAAGAAGACTCGAGGCTGTAATCGCTGCCAAAGGTGCTTCAACTAAGTGCTGAGTTAAGGGTTTGAATACTTATGTCAATGTGATATTTCAGTTTTTTTTTTAAAATAAATTTCCAAAACTTTCTAAAATCCTGTTTTCTCTTTGTCATTATGGGGTATTGAGTGTAGATTGATGAGGGAAAAAAAGAATTAAAAAGATTTCAGCATAAGGCTGCAACATAACAAAATGTGAAAAAAGTGAAGGGGTCTGAATACTTTCTGAATGCACTGTTTATCTTTCTCTCTCTGACATGTGATTTAAAATTTTTCATGTGCTCCTTCATCGAGATCAAACTCAACAGTGGCTTGATATGTAATCTGAGCAGAGGCATATCTATCAATGTATTTGCATGTAAATCTACTTTTAGTTCTTTTTGAAAATTAATATTCATTTGTACTGTGCTGTATTCTCATTGTGCTATTGATCAAAATTCAGCTGAAAGAATATTTATCATGAGTTTACAACAGCAGCCACATTGTTAAATTATGTGCAGAAGTTAACCTCTACAAATATCTCATTGATCCCCATGGGCACTGATTTTCTTTTTTCCCAGATGTTTGCGCACTCAATCTGGCACTCGATCAGTTGTGGAAGTCCACCCGTTGCACTCGCTTTGCGCTTTGGTGCAGACTGCAAGTGATAGTTTATCTCACCAAAAACAAACAGGTTCAAGCATATTTAGAGAGTCAAAACTAGTTGGGCTCCAACTGTAGTAAGTTTATCGATAAGCCTGAACTATTGTCTGCAAACAATGGAAGAAATGACGAGGCCCAATGAAATGTACATGCTTGGCAGGAGCTGTCCAATTGCTCCTCGTTAATCATGACATGATTTAAAAAAATACTTCAGTGACTTGGAAGGTGAATACCGATTTGACTATTGTTTGATAATTTGCAGTGATTGATTGATTTATTTGTAATCAGCAGGAATTGTTACAACCGAGCTGCATTGAGAATGCAAGTTTCAGATGATGTCTTACATAAGGCACGCATGTGTGTATGCCTCTATTCTGGAAAAAACACTAAATCGATGTTAAAACAATGAAACGTGGCAGCTGATTAGCATGAATTAACATCCAAAAAATGGTGAAAATGATGTGTGCTCTCTCTCAAAAGCTGCTTGTGGATGCACTCAAGACCAAAACAAGTCTTGGTGGAACGTTATTTTGCCTGCTTAATGATCAAGTTCACCGGAAATATTGGAAGAACTGGGATGAATACAAACATTACTTTCTCGATTTGTTACCCCCACCTTATTTGATTAAGAGATAGACAGATGTTTTTGTTTTGACATGTATATTCGAGAGTTATCTAATTTTATTTAGACTTTTGATCGACAGGTATAAGTGTCTGACGAAGATGAAAAAAATCCAACTGTTCATGAAACTGTTTAAATCTAAAAAAGGAAAGTTCGAATTTCTAATATATATACATATATATATATATATATATATATATATTGTGAAGCTCAAGCGGAAAAGAAAAGTTATACAATGCATTGTGCAGCTAGTTCCAGTAAAACAGGTGTGTGCACAGTACATAAAACTCATGTTTAAAACAATTTCAAAACCTGTGTCTGCAGGTAAAATCGGCATCGAATGCAATACAAAATGGCTGAAGTCGTTCATGCCATTAATTACATTTATTAATAATACAAAAAGTCAAAGTCCACATGCACTTTGAGACTCCAAGACAATCCTGTTGTAATTGTTTGGAGTTGTATGCCACAATTTCAAACATTTCAAACAATTTCTGTTATTTCCAGAATCCTTGCCGACAGATTTCATAACAGCCTTTTCTGTAAGACAAAGGATGAATGAATTTCATAATTACAATTTGTTAAGAAAATGCTCAAAGACACAAGCTGTCTCTTGAATAGTTTCAAACCATTGAAATAAAGTTTCTGTTGAAAATCTCGAGCTTTCTCCTTTTTATTGAATTGTCTTCAAGGACACGTTTTTTATGAGACATACGCATATATGACAACACCTTTGATGTGAAGGTCGTATATTACCTTCACTGTGATGAAGGATTTAAATGAAGTGTGAAACATAAGCAACCTAGGAAAACTCTGCAGCTTGAAGAAGAAAACAAAAGCTGAGATTATACAAATCAGGACTGGTACGTTTCGGCCTGAAAGTGAGGTTAACGCCAGCAGCTGAATTTTATGGGTCAGAATAATTGTCACGTATGACGACGGAAAATGTGACAGACGTCCACATCCCTGATTATTTTTCATAACTGATTGAGAAATCTATACCCGATGGACTACTTCAACTGAAAAATGTCAAGGAAACATTTGAGCCAACAGAAAATACTGTCTGGCTTTGGACTTTAAATTGGGCCCAAACTTGAGAATCTTGTAGACCGCAAGTTCAGATTTACCAAGGAAGGACAGCGCAACAGGATGCCCAGTGGGTGGCCCATATTGGAGGCCACTTTGGCTACATGGTCACCCGAGGAGAGGTCATGAATGATTGTGAGACCCAGAAGCTCAAGTAACTGAACCTCTTCCAGTGGTTGATTCTTGAAATAAAGTGCCCTCAATAAGTATTGGAATAGCGAAGTCAAATTTGTTATTGCTATGTACTCACATAAGAATTGGAACTGACAGGTGTTTCTTGGTGCATTGATTGTTCACATATAAAAGAGCTGTGAATGTCGAGTCTTGTTTTTAGCCTTTGCTTTTGCATTGGGAGTCTGCCTTTGGAGTCAGTAGGCATAAACCATCATGAAGACCAGAGAACTGTCCATGAAATAAAAGCAAGCAATTTGGAAGGTGAAAGAACAGAATAATTCAATTATAACCTTAACACAGCAACTGGGCAAAGCAAATACAATTTGGAATATCTTGAAAAATAAAGAAACCACGAGTGTACTTGGTAATATACAATGGCCAGGTCGGCCAAGGAAAACAACTGCAGTTGACAGAAAATCATCAGTTGTGAAGAAAAACCCCAAAAACAGAGGACCCAAAAGACCCAGAGGACATATATATATGTTGAGATCATGCCTTTTATTGTGCCTTATGTAATTGTGGTTTGCATTTAATAATGGTTGCTTTGTGAAAAGGATTAAGCTTACTATGTTCCCTCTTGCTTTTTAACTATGCTATATTTTCCAACTGTGCCAAGGAATGTAGAAAGATAGTGAAACTGCTTGCTCTGTTAGACCCCCTCGTGAAAACGCGTCTGTCTGTCCTTGACCAAAAGCCAGCATGGAAGATAAGTTTTGAGAATGTCACGGTGCTCTTGTGCTCTTTCTCCCGCATCTTTCCCTTTGCTCATGCCAAAGAAGATAGGGTCTCGGTGGGAGATGTCGAGCCAGTTTTCCTTTGTCCGTGCTCATTTTTCAGCGGAGATTTTTTGTATAATTTTGTGTATATAAAGAAACTCTGGGTTGCCAATTTTCTAGGAGTGTATGTGGCCATGCTGTTCAATTGTGAATGGTATGACTCTTACACCCTCCACAGCGCTGTGATATTGGTTCATCATTAAATCTTGTTATCTCTTGAACTCAAGGTGTGGAACATGGTTCTATTGTCCTCATATATATATATATATATGCAGAAGTACCCGGCGTTGCCGGGCCGGGGAGGAGGGGGTGTGGAAGGGGAGGGGGGAGGAGGCAGGAGAGGAAAGGGGTTCATATATTTACTGGTGGGTGAATGTGGCTCACGTTTCTGAGTTCAGCGTGAAGTCGATCAGGAAGAAGAAGAAGCCGTACTACCAAATTCTTACACTTCCGGAATTGTTTGATTTATTTGTATTCAAATGTCTGGTGATTGTTTTGTATTTATTTATGTGAATGTGTACTTGTATATAACTGTCATTAATTAAAAAAGGCTTCGGCACTATCGAGCGATTTTTATTTTCAAGCTTTCATTTATTTTTTTTGCCTAAAATACTCTCAGGCACTCACTGATGAACCTCTGAAAGTTTGACGAAGATCCGTTAAGCCATCTCTGAGAAAAATGGCGACACACACACCTTTCTTCTATATATATATATATTATCTATCTATAATTCCAGTAATCTCTGTATGTCTGTGTGTCTGTGACCGCTGTTTCTCGACAACCACGGGTCCGATATACTTGAAACTTGCCAGGTATATTGCTGGGGACCTGAGGATGTGCCTTTTCAACGTTTCATATTATTCGGCGAAGTAGTTACCGAGCTATGTCCAAAAAACGATTCAACCAATCAGAGAGCAGCGAGCTATCACGTGTGCCGAACGTGCCGAACAGACTCTGCCTCGGACGGCACATTTGAGAGCGTATTCATTTATTTCACGTTGGCAAACTATGTTGGCGTTAAACTATGTTTTAAAACTAATTAAAACTAATTTGCGATTCATCGTAACTGCGATATGCGACCTTCCGGACAGTCAAATGAGGACGTCACTTCCGGACTTACGGATAGTCATAGTGACGACGTACTGATGCTGAACGTGGCGAGCAGACGCTGTAAGGTACGATCGATTGTAGTACACGTTTATAATAACTCTGCCGATACAGGCCCGATTAACTGCAGCGCCATCCGAGCTGCGGCGTCGGGACGATACATTCATTGTACGGTCACATCACGCACTTACGGGCACGCCCATGGGCCCATGGGCACGCCCATGCATTCATGGGCGAAGACATTTTTTTTTTTTTTTTTGGCAAGGAACGGGCACCCACGTACGGGCACGTCCTAGTATATATAAAACACAGTTTGTGTGTGTGTGTGTGTGTGTACTGTTACCGATAGACTCCTAAACGGAGAGGCTCACGTGCTTGATATTTGGCATCGACATGACCATTGAGCCTGGGAAGAACATGGCCGATCTAAAAAAAAAAAATTTCATAATATTTTTTTACCATATTTTTACCTCAGCGCATTTCAGCGAGGAATATTATGCACGGAATCTGAGGCGGTGGCAGAGCAGCGCGCTGATTCGCTCAGAGCGATCACGTGATGTTCCTTGCCGCCATAAACTCACAGTTACGCGTTCGCACGTAATTCAGAGCGAAAAGCGATTGCGTTTTTTCACATTTCAGCGAGGAACATTGCCATTCACACCACATAGGTTTTTTTTTCTTTCATCTTTAGATCCATATTTTTTTTCAGCGAGGAATATTATACACGGAATTTGAGGCGGTGGCAGAGCAGCGCGCTGATTCCCTCAGAGCGATCACGTGATGTTCCTTGCCGCCATAAACTCACAGCAAGTAGCATAGATTTTAGCATGATTAGCATTTAGCATGATTTAGCATAGATAGTAGCATGTTTCACAGAGATTTTTTTTCAGCGAGGAATATTATACACGAAATCTGAGCCGGTGGCAGAGATTATACAAATCAGGACTGGTACGTTTCGGCCTGAAAGTGAGGTTAACGCCAGCAGCTGAATTTTACGGGTCAGAATAATTGTCACGTATGACGACGGAAAATGTGACAGATGTCCACATCCCTGATTATTTTTCATAACTTATTGAGAAATCTATACCCGATGGACTACTTCAACTGAAAAATGTCAAGGAAACATTTGAGCCAACAGAAAATACTGTCTGGCTTTGGACTTTAAATTGGGCCCAAACTTGAGAATCTTGTAGACCGCAAGTTCAGATTTACCAAGGAAGGGACAGCGCAACAGGATGCCCAGTGGGTGGCCCATATTGGAGGCCACTTTTGGCTACATGGTCACCCGAGGAGAGGTCATGAATGATTGTGAGACCCAGAAGCTCAAGTAACTGAACCTCTTCCAGTGGTTGATTCTTGAAATAAAGTGCCCTCAATAAGTATTGGAACAGCGAAGTCAAATTTGTTATTGCTATGTACTCACATAAGAATTGGAACTGACAGGTGTTTCTTGGTGCATTGATTGTTCACTACATAAAAGAGCTGTGAATGTCGAGTCTTGTTTTCAGCCTTTGCTTTTGCATTGGGAGTCTGCCTTTGGAGTCAGTAGGCATAAACCATCATGAAGACCAGAGAACTGTCCATGAAATAAAAGCAAGCAATTTGGAAGGTGAAAGAACAGAATAATTCAATTATAACCTTAACACAGCAACTGGGCAAAGCAAATACAATTTGGAATATCTTGAAAAATAAAGAAACCACGAGTGTACATGGTAATATACAATGGCCAGGTCGGCCAAGGAAAACAACTGCAGTTGACAGAAAATCATCAGTTGTGAAGAAAAACCCCCAAAACAGAGGACCCAAAAGACCCAGAGGACATATATATATATATATATATTGTTACAGACGCGGTTGTGGATGTTTGGTTTACCGAGCGGTTTGGTATGACCGCGTCTGCACAGTTTACCCGATTATACTCGAACGTTGGCCGAGTCGCGCTATGCTAAATCAATTAAGGAAAGGACACAACGGCTGGATTAAATGACACGACACCAGGGGGTACAGTTCTCAAGACCCCCGGAGGAGGTTATAATATTACGGAACGTTAGATTACAAGGACAAGAGAGACAGCATAGAAAGGTAGGCACTTAAATACGGTCTTATAGTAGCCCCGACAGACGACAGATAAACGGGACAAGACTGACTCACACCGGGGATTGATGGCAAGGAAGGGCAGGTAGTCGATGGCTCAAGGTGCACTCTTGGCTCAGGGACAGGATCCACACGGTCCGAAAGATGCAGGGAGGTCTCTCAGCGCTCGGAGGGTGGCGACTGGTTCTTCTCACTTCAAGCTCGGGGCGCATCTTACGTCACGTCCCGGTCAGTCGCTGCGTATATCCGGCGGGGAGTGACACGCCCTCGGCTCGTTAGCTCCGCCCCAGATGGAATCGGCCCGCCGCTTCTTATTGGGTGCGGGGGGGTTACCGGGCTCCGCCCTTGACGAGGAGCTGACAGCCAGCCCCTTCGTGGTAACCCCGTAACCTGGAGGTAACCTGGAGCACATGGCCCATGGCGGCTAACCGAGCCGGAGTGAGGACGCCCACTTCCCCGCACCGCGGCCTACGCCGCCCCCCGCTGTGGTTGTTGTTGTTGTTGTTTCATGGGGAAGATGGGAGGAGGTATGGGGAGGTCCTAAACTCACTACTGGTGCCATACAATCACATTCTGGTGCAACGAAGAGTCAGAATTAATGGAAACGAGTCCTTAACTGACATAGACTAAGAATAACTAGCAAGATGTCCGAAAGTTGTCTACGTGAGATGCGGTGGACCTGGGCACGACATTTTAATGGGGGAAAAAGGGGAAGGTCGGTTCTACAGAGTGTTGTTTACAGACAATAGGACTGGGGGATTGGGGATAGTTGGGGAGTATTGGGGAAATAGGGGAATATTTACAAGCGGATATGGAGGCCAAACCCATATCCGCAACAATATATATATATATATATATATATATATATATATATATATATATATATATATATATATATATATATATATATATATATATATATTATATATATTGTAGAAGTACCCATCATTTTTCAGCGGAGATTTTTTGTATAATTTTGTGTATATAAAGAAACTGGGTTGCCAATTTTCTAGGAGTGTATGTGGCCATGCTGTTCAATTGTGAATGGTATGACTCTTACACCCTCCACAGCGCTGTGATATTGGTTCATCATTAAATCTTGTTATCTCTTGAACTCAAGGTGTGGAACATGGTTCTATTCTCCTCATATATATATATATATATATATATATATATATATATATATATATATATATATATATATATATATATATATATACAGAAGTACCCCGGCGTTGCCGGGCCGGGGAGGAGGGGGTGTGGAAGGGGAGGGGGGAGGAGGCAGGAGAGGAAAGGGGTTCATATATTTACTGGTTCCTTGCTGCCATAAACTCACAGTTACGCGTTCGCACGTAATTCAGAGCGAAAAGCGATTGCGTTTTTTCACATTTCAGCGAGGAACATTGCCATTCACAACCACATAGGTTTTTTTTTCTTTCATCTTTAGATCCATATTTTTTTTCAGCGAGGAATATTATACACGGAATTTGAGGCGGTGGCAGAGCAGCGCGCTGATTCCCTCAGAGCGATCACGTGATGTTCCTTGCCGCCATAAACTCACAGCAAGTAGCATAGATTTTAGCATGATTAGCATTTAGCATGATTTAGCATAGATAGTAGCATGTTTCACAGAGATTTTTTTTCAGCGAGGAATATTATACACGAAATCTGAGCCGGTGGCAGAGCAGCGCGCTGATTCGCTCAGAGCGATCACGTGATGTTCCATCCCCGCCGCCAGACCATCTCTATATATAAAGGAGGAGTGTCTGTGTGTGTGTGTGTGTGTGTGTGTGTGTGTGTGTGTGTATATGTGTGTCTGTCTGGATGTCCGCTTAAAACTCAAGAACTACACATCGGAGAAAAGTTTTAGACACAGATTCGGAATCAGCATAAAATCCCGGTGGTTTTAGGCTACGTTTTATTTTAATATCAATGGTTTAAAAAAACCGCTGCAATTCCATGGTGTAGTTTGTGGCGGCGCTAGACGTTCAGGGTGTATTGCAATGGTTTGTCGGGTTTGGCTGTGGGTCCAGAATAGCTCCAATTTCCTTTTGTTCTTCTACGTTTATTTTGATGCTTCTGTTACAACGCCTTCCTTATCTACCTTATATCCCCCCCGACGAGGCCTCTACATAATTTCATGCGGCAGAATTTCGTGCATTTTGAGTGAAAGAAGTGAGACGACGTTGAAGGAGGAAGAAGAGGCGCGATCACTCTGGAGGCCTTGATCGTGAGTGTAAATGGCGGGAATTGCGTTTGTATCGCAAAGTAAAGGATCTGCATTCATTTCTGAACTTGCATTGGTGGATTGTTATACATCTGCATTATTTTTCATAAAAAAACTTTATGTTGAACTTGAAGGCTCCAAGCACGGACTATATAATTATACTAGCAGAGGTACCCGGCTTTGCACGGGAGTGGGAGGAGGAGGGGAGGGGGAAGAGGAGGGGAGGGGAACGGGGGGGGAGGGGGGGAGGGGGAAGCGGGGGAGGAGGAGGGGAGGGGGAAGAGGAGGGGAGGGGAATGGGGGGGGAAGGGGAAGGGGGTGGAGGGAAGGGTGCGGGGGTGCCCAGGGGAAGAAGGGCCCCTCCCCTCCCCCCTCCCCCCCCTTTCCCCTCCCCCCCCCTCCCCCTCCCCCCTTCCCCCCTCCCCTTCCCCCTCCTCCCCCTCCCCCCCCTCCCATCCCCTTCCCCCTCGTTCCCCTCCCCTTCTCTTCCCCCTCCCCTCCTCCTCCCCCTTCACACCAGGGGGGTTGACTCAGCCTGTCATCCCACCGAGGTCGGAAGTCGGAACTCATTGTCGTCAAATAAATGTAGCCTGTATGTTTCACTCTTTGTCACATGCCGTTGGTCCCATGTCAATCGGATGAAGTTGAAAAATTAACGTTACGAAGGTTCTCTGGGACGTACTGATTCCGAATAATGAAGTTGAAAAATTAACGTTCCGAAATACGCTAATTACGCTAACAGAAGCGCTGGAGGGAGCACTGCGCTCCCTCCCTTAGATTCCCTCCCTCTTCTGCTAGCGCTAATTACGCGTAACACACTAATTTTAAAACCCGAAGTTTTTTTAATTTTAAGGTGTGCTGTAGTCAGAAGCGCTAGAAGCGCTGCGCTCCCTCCCTTCGAATCCCTCTCTCTTCTGCTAGTGCTAATAATACGCTAATTTTAAAACCCGAAATTTTTTAAATGTTTATGTCTCCGTGACATTCCTGGGACCATCCCGAGTCGAACAGTACTTTCCGCTCGCAAATCCGTCCACGGGTTCTCGAGATCTTAGAGATCATAGATAGATCAGGATACAGACACAGAGGCCAACTCTACTTTATATATATAGATAGCCCTCATTGAGGTAAAAATAAAAGTAAAAATCCTGCTATCGCTTGCCAAGCTAGCCGTTCCCCTCTCCCCCTCCCCTCGCCTCCTCCCCCTCCCTCCTCTTCTCCCCTCTCCTCTTCTCCCCTCCCCCCTCTTCTCCCCTCTCCCCCTCTTCTCCCCTCCCCCCTCCCCCTCCCCCTACCCCCATCCCCCTACCCCCATCCCCCCCTCCCCCTACCCCCTCCCCTCTCCCCCTCCCCCTCCCCCCTCCCCCATCCTCCTCCCCCTCCCTCCTCTTCTCCCCTCCCCCCTCTTCTCCCCTCCCCCCCCTCTTCTCCCCTGCCCCCTCCCCTCCCCTCCCCACCCTCTCCCTCCCCTCCTCCCCCGTTCCCCCTTCCTCTCCCCATCCTCCCCCCTCCTCCTCCCCCTCCCTCCTCTTCTCCCCTCCCCCCCCTCTTCTCCCCTCCCCCCCTCTTCTCCCCTCTCCCCCCTCTTCTCCCCTCCCCCCCTCTTCTCCCCTGCCCCCCTCTTCTCCCCTCCCCACCCTCTCCTCCCCCGTTCCCCTCCCCCTCCCCATCCTCCTCCCCGGCAATGCCGGGTACTTCCCATGGCCAGCTGTACGTGGGCTGCTCGAGGGTTGGAAAACCAAGCAATCTTTATGTCTTGGCACCAAGTTAGAA